>NC_073692.1:38279808-38537467 GCF_029784155.1 Uranotaenia lowii
TTTAAAAAAAAAATTCAGATTCAACTAAATTAAGATGTTAAAAATATTTTTCGCAGCAAAAGTCGAGTCGTTTTGCAATCTTCATCATAAGTTTAATGAAAAAAAAAACAAAAACAAAGCCTGCTTTAGTGATGTCAGGATTTTTTGTGATGGTTTTCTTATATGTGTTTTGATATGTTTTCAAATTTCTAAAAATTGTAGATTTTAACTTTTTAAGATTAATCTTTAAAATTAGAATACCTTGGCAAAATTCTATTTTTTTTATTGAATCTATTCTCCATTCCAACAAATTCAGAATCAGCTTTTGTCTTCCATGCAGGTTTGCAGGTTTATCAGTATACAATGCAAGATAACACTCAAATCTGATTCATTTTTAAACTCATAAAAGTCATATCACCAAAACTAGTGTTGATAGACAAAATTTTACAAAAGATATGAGTTCAGGACACCAAAATCTCTCAAATCAGGCGGTAGACCATTGGCACCAAAAATGATGTTTAAACTTTAAAACCTAAAAATTGTCATTTCGAATCAGTCTTAATTATTTTTATTTATTTTTTAAATTTTAAATATAACCGCGGAATTTTTCAGTCAACCTCTCAATAAAAAAAATAAAGGAAATAAATGTAAATATCGATGATTAATAACTCACTTTCACATTATTGGAAATTTTAGTTCGTATTCGGTTTCTGGTGCTCCGAAAATATTTTTTTTTATTTTGTAAACAATGCTGCTTTGAATTTATTTTTTAACAATATTAAGAATAGAGAACAACTTTTTGAATAATTTGTTAATGGCTTATTTCAAACCTTGATTTCGATTAATTTTAAATCGCCTTAGATGGGTTTTGCGCCATCTCGACACAGTTTCTTGCATGACCCTTTTAGAATTGAATTAAACTTTGTGTGTATGTAGTCCTCACTTAGGCACTTGGCATACTGAGTTTTCCCAAAAAATATCTAGAACAACATTTGAAAAGGGCCAAACTTTTCAGGCCCATTTTTTATTAAAACTTTTAGCTTCAAAATTACAATTCTTACACAAATATGGTCTACGGGAGAGTTTATGAAAAACGATTGATTTTTTTGAAAAATGCATTTGAAAAACTAAAACTCAATTTCACAAAAAATGCCATCTGAGAATGATGAAATTTGTTTAAAAGCCGAATTATTATAAGGCCTACACGTCGTCCATATATCGCAATTTGTTCATACTTAACACTAAACATACCGACACTTTGTACATACCTATTCATATCGCGAGTGGTTAAATGACGGCTTACACTGTTTTTGCCAAAACTTTCTTGTTTCTCAACCGATTTCTTTGAAATTTATAGTCTATAATGTGGCTCAAATATGTTTCTCAAACAATTTTCAGCTACAATCAATTATTTCAAAGTTAACATGCTTCAGGAAAATTGCTAAAAATAAGTTATTAAATGCTCGAAAAATACGAGGAAATGCTCGAAAAAAATTCCACTTAGTGCCTGAGAAAGCTGAAGTAAGAAGCTTTATGCTGCATATACGGAAAATTTTTTCAATTTTTTTTTTAAGATTATGGCCACAAAAAATGTGTTAAACCCGAGTTTTTTAATCAATCAACCGGCAAAGCTGTTCCTGTTACAGTAGAAAAATTTTCAAAAGTGTATTGGAAAGTTGACGTAATTTGTCACATTTTGGCATCTTCAGATGTTTGAAATACGAAATACATAATTTATGACGAATTTTCAAAGGTAGCTGTTTTTCAAACTTTTTATCAATTCGAATTTTTGATACAATTCCTACACCTAAAATCATCTGTGCACTGGATTTTGAGTATATTATCGGAAGGTTTAGGCAAAAAATTATATGCAAAATAAAGAAAATTCCATTCTGGTTCTATTGATGTAACTACATTGGTGGTGCGATGCTTGATAAAAATATAAAATAAATTTCTTGGACTTAAAATAACTTTAAAATAATTAATTGTAGATGAAAATCGGTTGAGAAACAAGAGAGTTTTAGCGAAAACAATGTAAGCCGTAATTTGGCCAACGGGACCATAACACTTATTTTTTTTTTTAAATTCAAAAATACTAGCATTTTAGCCTGCGGTACGTTTAGTGTAAGTTTGCCAGAATTTTTTCCACTCCCATCCGGGCCTAGCAATTCCGGGCATTTTTTCAAAAAAACCTGGAAAAAATCCGGGCTTGGATTTCTAATTTTCAAATCCAAAAACCGGGCAAAAACCGGGCAAAATTTAGGTGTAATTATACATAAAAGCAAAGAAAAAATGCAAACAAATTGAAATTAATATTTTATTAATGTAATTGCAGACTTCCAAAAACTTTTTGGAACACTTAAATATTTAAAGGTTTATAAAAGTAAATTAGCGAAATTATTTGAAACAACCGTTGAAAATTTCCATACCGTTAATCGATTTTGCTGAAACTTACTCAAAAACTTTGATTTTTTTTGGTTTCTGTGTAAAAATTGTGAAAAAATCCTGGCAATATCCGGACTTTTTTCACGATATCCGGGCAACCGGGCCGGACCGGACTTTATCGAAATTTTGCATCAAATATCCGGGCAAACCCGGATAAAACCGGGCAATCTGGCAAGCTTAGTTTAGCGTAAGAAAACAGTTTTTCCATCAAAAACTTTTTCATGACTTTTTTTTTGAAAATCATGTAATTTATTTTTTTTTAGTGTAGATTTCCAAACATTAATTCAAAAATTGCTTCGCTGAATTGATTATGCTGCTTTTGAAGAAATAAGAGCTTCGATTGTAATAGTTGATGGTAAAAGTAAGTGGAAATCTTACACTGAAAAAAATGCCAACTAAAAATTTTAAGTCGATTAAAAAAATGGTCGTTTCATAATTCCATGATTTTTTTTTTGGTGGGAAATAATGTGGTCTACAACTTTTTTTAACATTGCAAAGTGAGCACTTATAAGGGAAAAAAGTTTTTCAAACAAAAACTTTTTTATGTTTTCTTTTGATAAAATTAAATAAAACAAATGGGTTTGGTGAATAATGATAAAACTTAATTAGAAGCGGATCATTATAGTAATCCATTGCATTGACTTTGGGCAAATTTAAAAATAAGAAATAACATTTAACATATTTTCGCAATAGTTTTTTGTTTGCATTTTTTCAGTACAAGGTTTTCACTTACTTTAACTATCAATTATTACAATCGAAGCTCTTATTTATTCGAAACCAGTAC
This sequence comes from Uranotaenia lowii, assembly GCF_029784155.1. Taxonomy (NCBI): domain Eukaryota; kingdom Metazoa; phylum Arthropoda; class Insecta; order Diptera; family Culicidae; genus Uranotaenia; species Uranotaenia lowii. The sequence continues at coordinate 38,283,017 of NC_073692.1, forward strand.
AATCAACTCAACGAAGCAGTTTTGAATTAAAAGTAGAAAATGTATACTGGAAAAAAAAAATTACACGATTTTCAAATAAAAAGTCATGAAAATGTTTATTTTGAAAAAAAAATTTCCCTTAACTATGCACAAGTGGCAATGTATGAATGACTTGTAGGCCTACTTAGGCCGGAACAAACTTCAAATCCTTCTTTTGTCACTCGGAGTTGGAACATTGCGAAGGGTCAAGGGGGGGGTTAATAAAAAAAATATTGCAATAACTGATAAATTGGAATAAAAAGCACGAAAGCTTGTATGCAACAAAATTGCATACTATATCAATGCACAAAACCTATAAATCAAGTATTTTTTTTTCGAAAAATTCAATAAAATCAAAAAAACAAAAGGAGATAAAACTTCCATCTTTCACAATTTGATTTTTGCTCTTGTAATCATTCGGATATTTGATAAACTTTTCGAAATTTTAATAAAATACCAAAAGTTTTATTTATTCCCCCCTTCGAGTTTTTCGGAAATTTCAAATAAAATTGATAAGGTTTCCGGATTTATTACCCGGCTAAGAACAAAATCTCATCAAATTCTGAGAAGGCAGTATTTGGGAAATTGAGTTTTAGTTTAAGAAAAGCATTTTTCTCAGTGTATGATTTCAAAGAACAATTTTTTTTTTCAAAAAATTCAATCATTTTTGATAAGCTCTCCCGAAGACCAAATTTTCGTAGAAATGGTAATATTCGGGACAAAAAAGTTTATAAAAACTTTGCCTGAAAATCTTGGCCCTTTTCAAATGTTATTCTAGATAATTTTTGGGAAAACTATGTATGCAAAGTTGCTTTACTAGGTAAGGTCTTAATGCCCACGTAGGGAATCATTGAATTCTGAGAGAATCATGTCAATTTCGTGTCGATTTTTTTCGAGCTTGCGTTACGATCAGAAAAAGAAAAATGGTTTAAAAAGTCAACTTAATAATTTATTGGGCATTTTTGGTAGGATTTGGTAAATCATAACCCCCGCCCTCCGCACGGGTCTGCTGAGAATGCTCGAGAAAATTGTCAATAAATTTTAATAACAAATATCACAACTTCACAACTATCCTTTAAATTTTTATCATATCCAGCCGCAGCCCGTGGCATAGAGGACAGCCTTCAAGTCTTCTAAGCCGGCGGACATGAGATCGATCCCCGGTTACGACATACATAGTACACTTTCTGTGGGTTGAAGTACGCTGAGAGTTAACAAAAAGAAATCTCTTCGAGGGAACATCAAGTTTCACTGAGATTTTGTATGTGTTTGTGTTCGTTTAAAAAAAAAGCCAGGCGAGTTATTATTGAATTGTTAATTCAAGAGAATTTTGCTTGGTGAATGATGTCTTCGTCCTTTCGAAAAATTAAACGGAAATAACTGCTGATCACGTGGAAAACATGAATTGATTCGAAAACCTAATTGATAACTCTGTAAAATGTCCCCGATGAAATCTTCCTTTTTTTGGGAATATAGTTATGATAAAGTAGAATAAAAAAGATTTTTGATTCGATTCCATTTTTATGTCATTCAATTGTTCCTCAGTTCATTCTGCAATGAAATACTCTTTTTATGATCATTTTAACGTTTAACAAATCGCGAAAAATTAATTGCCTTTCAATAAAGTCTTCATTCTGTTTTACGACGATCGGTTTCATTTGCATCATGTGACTTCAAAAGGGAAAAAAACTCCATGCCGGATTTCACTGATAACCAATAAAATTATGATCCCGGCCATCTCGGGATCAGGCAGGACCCTTTCCGTCGGTGAACCATGGGCAAATAATTTTACGATCCTTGGCGCTCTGGTTGCAGTTTCTGGAATTCTGGATCGATCGGTAAATATCCTCTCTTTCTCGCGTGATTCGGTTCAAAGCGGAAGAAAGCAATCGAATTCCAATAAACAATCAACCAGAAGGTGGAACGCGTTCACCTGCACTTTTATTTTTTAGGGTTTTAATCTTTGGCTTCCCCGCGATTAAAAACCGAGACTGTGAAGTGACGGGACATCGTTAAATTCACTTCTCAGCAGCAGCAGCATCACGATCTCATTCGGCACAAATGGAGTCATTCGCGGGAAACAGGTCTCTCTCTCTCTCTTTGCGGTAAACTCATATCGTACACCAGTTTTGAACTGGGATCTGGAAGGATCGTTTAAGAGTTTGGAGGTGGAAGGCACAGGCGGAGGGTAATCGAAAAACAATCAAATAAATTATTGGTTTTAATTAAGTTTCGTGATAAAAGTCGAACGATAATTACGGTTGGTTCGAGAGTCAGAGAACTTAAGCCCACCTCGACTCTCGATCGGATCGGATAGAGTCTTCAAAACGATCACCTTGCGCCCAGGCGAAGATAGCTAAGCACTACTTGGCTTTTGTCGGGATTTTGTTAAACGTCTTCCCACCTCTTAGTTTTTTTTTTTGCAGGCCTTCAGAAGCGCAAACTCGTTGTGCACTAATGCATTTTTAATTTTAATTCGCTAAATTATTACCATTACCATTGCTGCATTGGTCTGGCTAAAAGACCCGGGCAGGTTCCCTCGGATTGACCCCTCGGTGTTTTGTTGTTGAACTCACGGGACGACGGGAGCAGATCGTGATTGGAAGCACCCCCTTTTAACTGCCTCCGACTACTTGAGCTGAGACTAACTGAGACGTGAGGAACCTAACCTAAAACGTTTCCAAGTTATGAATTGAAATGTCTTCCACGGTAACGATCGGAGGCGACTCAGCAGGTTGCTTCGCCACAGCCTTGCAGTAAGCAGTAAGGTTCATGCAAAAGGCTTCTCGATTGAGCTGGTTCAGGGTTTGTGGGAGAGACTCCGCAAATGACCTCTAGGGTCAATCAATGGTTGGTAGATGGTTTGTGTTTACCTTTTCCGAGCTTGAAGGAGTTGAGCTGAGCGCGCGCGTTATAAAACCACTGCAATTTGCGATCATTATCGATCCCTAATTTGATTTATGTTGAGCTACGGAGCAATCGAAAGCGGGAAATAGAGCGAAAGAAATGGCGGAGATAGAAAGGGGAGCACACGTCGTCTGTGAATTTTCTCATAACAATCTTAAAGAAAAAAAAAAGAGGGAATGAAAGAAACTATTTCGTTAGATCAGTTAATAAAAATCAGGTATATTTGTGACCAAAATAATACAAATCAATAAAATGCAGATGAAGTTAAATATCTTATATATAAAAATGGATGCGTTTTCTTTGTGACACCATTACGTATAAACGGACTATCAAAGTTAATTGAAATTTGGTATCCGAGGGGTTTTCGGGTAAGAGATGGTTTGTATGATAGTTTCAAGATTCTCACTTTTTTTGGAAGGGAGCTCCCCATACAAAATCAACTTTGAATATGTTTCAACTCGGACAATTATAAGACGATTTTCATAAAAATTTATTCACAAGCACGAAGAAGTTTAGGACGTGTAGATGAAGTCAAACATTTATAATGATTTATTAAGTTAAAGGTTAGACGAAGTTTACCGGGTCAGCTAGTTTATGAAAATTTATTAAGTTAAAGGTTACACGAAGTTTAATTCACGCTAGTTTAATATGGAAATATATGAAAAAGTCAAAGTGGAACTAAGATCCCTGTTACTTTTTCACTTGCATCAAAATGCTGCAAAATGTTCTACAAAGCTGTAACTCTACGCACAAAAGTTTGTGAGGGTTTACAGTGTTGCCAGAATTAATTACATTTTTTTTATTTTCAATTCTTTAAATAACGTTTATTATAACTAGTAATATGTGATCGCGTGTGCGCTCCTCAACTGCAGAATTATAGATGCTGAACTGACAATCAAATATTTGAATCACTCGAGACGTCAACCCAGTTGATATCCCACTGTCAGCTAGATGAGCCCAGTGCTAAACTACCACCAGGGTGACCAGTGATCCCAACACGTATATTGGCTTCAAATAACCATCATTTCTAGGCATAGAAAGTTGTTTTAACTTCAAATAATAAATAATTGTTAATACATCACTAGACTGGCCCATTACAAAAAAAATCTTTATATTCCACGCGGCACCCCCTAGGTTGGTGCATTTAGGTGAAAAAATGACTTTCTGAAAGTTTGAGGTCATTTGGAAGAAGCACGAGCTGGCGCAAAGGAATTGAAATTTGTATGGAGATTTTCGGCAAAATGTATGAAAAATCGACATACTTTCACTCGTTGTGTTTCACAATATGTTTCCAGTATGCTAGAAAGCTCAGAATTTCAGGAATTGTAGTTCAAACAATGAAAAACAAGTTTGTAGAAGATTATGACGCGATACGTGTTGACTGTGATGAGTTATCCGAAGTTCAATGTGTGATTTTTTCGCATTTAATCGATATATCATGAACGGTGTATAGGTGGATTATTAGACTTGATCGCATTGTCACACAATGAGAATTACAGATAGAAAGTTTGTGTCTTCGGCAAAGTTGAAGCTTATTTTATAACAAATATCTTTGCAAATTTTTAAAGAATGGTTTGAAAAACTATAAACTGCTGAATTGTGCGACGACGCGATGAAGTTAGTGCGATTATTAGCCCATACACCGTTCACGGTATAAAGCTTAGTTCTTTTAGAAATGGGACACTTTCTTTTGCTAATAGCTCGTTTACTTCTAATCGGACATTCAAAACTTTACCAGCATTTTGTTGCCTGTAAAAGTACTATCCGACCTATTTTTTTTTTTCAAAATTTAAAATTTACGCATTTTTGAGATATTTACGTTGCAAGAGAAAAAGGAAAAAATAATTTTGAACAGTTTCCTTCAAAATTCATCATTATCAAATTGATAGCTGACAAAACCGTTGATTATTCGAAGAATTACTGTGTGTGAGTGGTGGAAAAGTATGCAAATACTGCCAAAAATGTCCACAAAGTTCAAATCAAGCATAGGAGTGAAGCATATGATTGGCAACTTCGGCTAAGGGTCATTAGGGAAGTCAAGTCTCATACCAGCATTTTTAATTTTCAATAAGCGTAAAACTAAGGGTAAATCGCTGAAATTTCCAAAAAAAAATTTCTCCGATAAGATGAAAGTGTTGCCTGGTAACGAGTCATTCAAACCGAACCTCAAACAACAAATTTTTGCTAGTTCCACAGCTCGTATGCTGTATAGGCGATTTCGAGGCTATGGGACAGATGATTTCTGATGAACGAAAAAACTTATGAAATACCCTGTTCTAAACAAACTCCAGCGTTTGAATCCAATCCCATGTCTGCTCGTGGCAAGGTCTCGAGTATATTTAAGAATGTATTTGCTGGTGATTTTGTATAAAATATAATGATTCGCCAAAATTCTGCTCCTGTGGAAAAAACAACAATTTTCAAAACGAAAACTATGGTTTTCGCTGTTTTTAAAAGCCTAAAAAAAGTAATCTTTTATGTACCCATCGCAACATACGATCTATACTAACCTATTATACTTTAAGTTCAATCTCATGATGGTTTTACTTCGTTATTGCCAGATTTTGGCAGCAAAAATTCCATTAAAAACGCTCAAAAAGTGGCTCAAAAATAATCAAATTTGTTAATTTCAAAACAGCTGTATCCACTAAATTGCCCTCAGTTTCTTTGAAAAGAGAAGTATTGGTCCGAAAAGTAGCAGAAATTGAAGAAGGAGGATGTAGCCACCTAAAATACAGATTAGACGAAGTATCAGTATGAAAAACTTACCAATATCATGACTGGAAAAAGTGTGCGCTGGCTGATGGGAGGTACCACGAATAAAGTAAAATTTATTCTTACAAAAAAACGAAAAATATTTTTTCCAAATTTTTTCATGAATTATCATAAGAACACCTTCATTTCCTTCATAGAAAGTATTATGATCAAACGAAAGGTTTTTGAGAAACAAGCATTCGTAACTGTTCCATTTCTAAAAGAACTAAGCTTTATCAATGAAATGCGAAAAAAATTACACATTTAGTTGCGGATAAAGGCAGAAACACAATACAGCGTCGGTCGTCGCGTCACGTCAGCGGTCAACGCTGTCGATAAGTACTAAAACGCGGACGCGATGCACCCGACGATTTTTGCATCGCAATTCAGCGTCAAGAGACATCTGAGATGTGACGCGACGACCGACGCTGCATTGTGTTTCTGCCTTAACTCATCACAGTCAACTCGTATCGCGTCACAATCTTCTACAAACTTGTTTTTCATTGTTTTAACTACAATTCCTGAAATTCTGAGCTTTCTAGCATACTGGAAACATATTTTAGAACACAACGAGTGAAAGTATGTCGATTTTTCATACATTTTGCCGAAAATCTCCATACAAATTTCAAGTCCTTTGCGCCAGCTCGTGTTTCTTCCAAATGATCTGAAACTTTCAGAAAGTCATTTTTTCACCTAAATGCACCAATCTAGGGGGTGCCGCGTTGAAAAAAATGTTGTAAAAATCATCCCATACAAAGTTGGGCCAGTCTAATACATCACGTGCTAACATTGCGAAAAAGTTATTCAACTAATGGAAATAAATCTTTAGAAGGATTTTGTAAATCCAAATTCCAATTTATTTAAAACTGTATCACCAACTCAAAACTGTTTGGTATATATGCTGGTTATCCACCATGGGTGCATAGATTCACTACATTTTCTGCCTAAGTATGTGTTCACATGCATTCTTAGGATTGTCTAGTTCGACAAATCTCCAATGCAGCGCGGACATCAAATCCGGACCCCAAGGCTTATGAACTGTTATGGATTGAGTGTAGTGCGTGTGTAGATGTAGGTATATTTTGGAAGAACGAATCAGGTGGACTAGTTTATAACATGTATTCCGGCATGCGTGTATATACCTGGTCAGCTGGCAACTGATTGAATAGTCAGTTATAAGAGAAAACACCTCTTACCCGTAGGCAACTTATGGGATTTGAACCCCATAGTTTCCTTGCCGATACCGGGAGTAAGTATGCCAGGCGTACTTAGTTCGATAACTAAGTACGCCTGGCATACCAAAACCAGACGCGCAACAATCTATCCGCTGAACCACATCCGCGCTCTACCAACTCAAATTTGTCTGGTTTGAATTGAAAAATAGATATTTAAATGATGTTCTTTCAAAAAAAAAAAAAAAAAAACAAAATAAACAAATCAAAACAAAATAAATTCGATTTGGTAGTAGATAACATTAACACATTGCGGATCAAATACCAGATATCTCGTTTTTTCGATTCGCATAAGGGTACTACATTTCGAAGCATAACAAAAATGTTCATTATTTTATTAGTAAACTTTTTCGACAAAATTGAACAAACCTGCCGTACCTCAAAGAAGAAAAATTTGTGGAATTTGATACAATTGTGCCTGAGATAAAGAATGCCGAATATCGGTGTTTCTCGGCTTAGATAGAACGGTCCTTAATGTGTTAAGATTTAAGTTATTATGAGCCGATGATGAGATTAATGATTAATCCTTATTCACAGTAATGTTCGCACTGCAAGTTTTCCGCTTGTGAGGCGAACCACGCTTGGCCTACTTATGTGTGGTGGTAGATGCAACTCTATCTGTATCTACCACTTAATAGTAGTTGACCCGGGCTGAACAAAAATTTGATATGTGATGATAATGCATCTAAATAAATTTTACCCGCACATTTAATTTCATAATCTTAAGATATTCCTTCTATTTAAAAAAGACATCACTTTTCACCGATAAGGCCGTACGAACGGTAACAAACTATTGTGTTGTTATTGTGTATTTGAGGTAGTCTCGCTTGACCGTGTGATGATGTTAACATTTGTACTGTCGTTATCATCAACATTATTTTGTTCTCTGCAATCGGTAACGCCTTCGTGAACGCATCACTGACTCGTCGTCTGCGTCTCAGAGCCAGTTCAGGATTTGACGGAATCTTGGCCATCATTGCACAGTGGTGCAGAACATCAATCTAGCTATACGAAATTAGTAGCGCCAAGGGATGAAGAGATAGACATTTGATGTCTTCAGCAACATTGTTCATTTTTAAATGGAGCATATTCTAGTATCAAAATTCTTGCAGAGGGGTTCACCAATAGCGAGATAAAAATGCTAACTTTTTTGTTTTTCAAATGAGGGGTTTTATGTCTTCGACAAATTAATTAGCGGAGAAATCGGTGGAACTAGTAGAGATTTGAATGATTGAATATGCTTTGTCGAAAACATCAAAGCCCTCATTTGAAAAACAAATAAGTTAGCATTTTTATTTCGCTATTAGTGGAGCCCTCGGCAAAAATTTTGACACAAGAATAGATTGATGTTCTGCACCACTGTGCAATGATGGCCAAGATTCCGTCAATCCTGAACTGGCTCTGGCATTTTTGTCATTTTTGTCATTTTTGTCATTTTTGTCATTTTTGTCATTTTTGTCATTTTTGTCATTTTTGTCATTTTTGTCATTTTTGTCATTTTTGTCATTTTTGTCATTTTTGTCATTTTTGTCATTTTTGTCATTTTTGTCATTTTTGTCATTTTTGTCATTTTTGTCATTTTTGTCATTTTTGTCATTTTTGTCATTTTTGTCATTTTTGTCATTTTTGTCATTTTTGTCATTTTTGTCATTTTTGTCATTTTTGTCATTTTTGTCATTTTTGTCATTTTTGTCATTTTTGTCATTTTTGTCATTTTTGTCATTTTTGTCATTTTTGTCATTTTTGTCATTTTTGTCATTTTTGTCATTTTTGTCATTTTTGTCATTTTTGTCATTTTTGTCATTTTTGTCATTTTTGTCATTTTTGTCATTTTTGTCATTTTTGTCATTTTTGTCATTTTTGTCATTTTTGTCATTTTTGTCATTTTTGTCATTTTTGTCATTTTTGTCATTTTTGTCATTTTTGTCATTTTTGTCATTTTTGTCATTTTTGTCATTTTTGTCATTTTTGTCATTTTTGTCATTTTTGTCATTTTTGTCATTTTTGTCATTTTTGTCATTTTTGTCATTTTTGTCATTTTTGTCATTTTTGTCATTTTTGTCATTTTTGTCATTTTTGTCATTTTTGTCATTTTTGTCATTTTTGTCATTTTTGTCATTTTTGTCATTTTTGTCATTTTTGTCATTTTTGTCATTTTTGTCATTTTTGTCATTTTTGTCATTTTTGTCATTTTTGTCATTTTTGTCATTTTTGTCATTTTTGTCATTTTTGTCATTTTTGTCATTTTTGTCATTTTTGTCATTTTTGTCATTTTTGTCATTTTTGTCATTTTTGTCATTTTTGTCATTTTTGTCATTTTTGTCATTTTTGTCATTTTTGTCATTTTTGTCATTTTTGTCATTTTTGTCATTTTTGTCATTTTTGTCATTTTTGTCATTTTTGTCATTTTTGTCATTTTTGTTATTTTTGGTCATTTTTGTCATGTGATTCGATAGGTAGGTACCTATCTAAGACCCATAATTAATGATCTCTCAAATCAACCGATAACCATCACTTTTCCGTAAGAAAAGTAAAAAAACATTCTTGACACTTATTTTTAAAATCATTAAAACGATATTAGCATATAAGAGTGTTGAAAAGAAGACTAATTATAAAAATTTAATCAACGCAATCTTAAAATGTCATTCGAAGGTTCAGCCCCCAGAAACCCCAGAATGAATGCAATTCCGAGTCACCCTTTCATACAAGCTCTGATTCAGAAGCAATTAAGAGATGGTTCATTTTGTCAAAAATTGTCGGCAAATGTAGGTATCTGACAAAAGACCTTCGGAAATCATAGAATATAAATATCCACGAATATTAAAAGTAAGAAATACTTGTTTAAATTACCTCAAAATTTGGAACGATCGACAGATATAAAGTTATCAAGAAAAATAAGTTTATAATTCACGATTCTTCGGCAGGTTACTTTGAAAATCACAGAATATCTCCATCTTCAAACGTTCATCATTTGTGGTTGATTGTAGAACTTTTCTACGCACAACTACTTCTCGAGCGGTCCCCAATTGAAGCGCGACGATGCGCAACAGGGTGTGAAGCTGCCGGCCGGACCAAATCCGTCTCCCATGACCGTGGGAAGAACCCCTACGAAGAACTTCTGGACCTGGAAGTTTGACACGGTTTTTTGCTGTAGATATGATTTCTTTGAAGAAACGCTCCCTCGTCCATCCATCGCATGAGGTGCGTAACTAAAAGTTGGGGAAGAAGCTTTCCTCGATGCCAGAAATGAATTCTTTCGTTGAATCACATTGAGCAATTATTCATAGCGAATGTAGCAACATATTAGCCTTTTAATAGGGCCATATTTCTTGCTGCGTGAGATCATCGAACTGAGCGCTGGATGTAATTAAATGGTTAGAAAATTTGATTTATCAGGAGGGGAGTCGACTTGATTGAGTGAAGAGGGAAGCTCCCTCCGGGATTGAAAAGTGCGTGATGGTTTTGCTGAGCTCTCTTGGGGTCCGAGAACAGAAAAAAATGTGTAAACCACAGAGGCCAATCATAATGCTCCGTCGAGCAAAACGAGCAATTAGTGTTTGGTTTGTTTTTATGAGTTTTTAAGTTTGTTTTTCCCACGAGGTTATTAAGATGCAAGTATTATTGGAGAAACATCTTCATTGATTTGCAGAATTTAAAATTTTCTTAGCGTCATTACCGTTTGAAAACAAGAGTAACTTTCAATGAATTGTACAATACTAAAAAAATCACTTCGAATGATAAGTTCATTTTGTTTCCAGTGGACATAACATACAACAGCTTGCAGTTTTGTTCATAAAAACCAGTTCGAATCTAGTCATAATCGAATCGTACAGGTTGACCCTTTATTATGACAAACAACCGTATCGCGGCAAACAAATTGGAAACAATTACCTGTTTTAAGGGCATTTATATATCTTACACGAATAGAGAAGGTAGTCCGATTATCGGAATTGTGGCGCGCGGCTGTTTGGGTTTCAGCACGCGAAATGTAAGGTGTTTTTTACCCTTAAAAAGACCAGAAAAACCAGCAAAGCACGTGTTCATGGAGCCTGTTTTGGCCGCGGCGAATCTAACACACGAAATCCGCGCCAAAGGCTCAACCCAAGCAAAACAAATCTCTTCGAACCTCAACAAACAACAACCGGGGGAAACCGCGAAACAAAAATGCTTTCAATTTAATGATGGTAATCAACAAGCAGCAGCAACTAATCGTATGATCGTTTCTGCAAAACGATTTGTTTAGCAGGGGCTCCCTCTGCTAGTTCTTCGTCCACGTTCGCTAAATTTACGTGGATTTTTCTTAAAAGCTTCTCCCGAAAAGTTTTAGAAGTTTTGTCAATTTTGGATTATTTTCTAGTAAATTATAGGTAGATATAAAAAATACAATTAACCTCAATTTTTGCAATTCCCAAATTTAGATTTCATAGAATTATTCATACAAAAATTTAGGAAATGGGGTGCTATCAAATTTCGGTACCGTTACCCTAGCCTAACCAAAACTGGTGCGAACAATTAACTTTTAGACTTCAACGAGCTCGAAGGAAGGAACCCGTACGGAATTAATGGTTGGAATTAGCTACGCCAAATTCGTCTTAATTTGTGGTTTACTCGTTAGAGCGAGAATTTCGGTCTACCACCTGATTTGATTCAAGCTGAAGGTCAAACCGAGTTTCATGGTTAGAATTGATGAAAGCAAAACGTTTTATTCAATAAACTTCAAGCAAGCTCAACTAATTTTAGTCAAATGAATAATTTCCAAATTGTTGCCATAGGATGGATTAAATGTCTTCTGTTAAATTGTTCAGAGAATAATTCACCAGGAGCTCTTCTAATGAACAGACCAAAGTCAACACTCAGGATTCAACGATTATATAATCAGTTGCATGAGAGGTCTTCACTTTACAGCTAACAGTTAGTCGAACCATTATACTAAGTTCATTGATAGCTCGTGGTTTTATTTAATGAGGTGGAAACTCTTGTTATATTTTTTTAGCAAATTAAGAGTGAAATTGAAAAATTAAATAATATTTAAAAATACTAACACACATATATATTTTAAAAAACCATTTGAAGTCGATAAATTTAAAAACGTTTCGAAAAAAAAACAGCAAAAAATAAAAGAAATGCATTTCACCCAGGAAATCATTTGAAAGAGATAGTCTTGCAAATTAGAATTAAAATGACCATTTTTTGTCTTTAAAACATTAAAAAACCGGAGCACCGCTGATATTTGTGAAAATATTTCCTAGAAAATGATGATTTCTGAAAAAAAATTAATTTTCTCGTATTTGACGAAATATTTACCCATAAAAGTTCTGCTAGCAAAAAATATACAGAAAAATGGTTTCCTAAATCTAAATTCGAACCAAAAGAAACTAGGAACATTCGGTTTATTCAATTTTAAAAGGAAACTTAAATCAGATTCTGGAGTCTAGATTGAATCTGAATTTGACCTGGAAAGCTGGGTCTCAACCAGTGTCTGAGATCATAGCATGTAATGTGATGAGTCGAATTGGAATCAGAGTTCAGATTAAATTCTGAATTCAAATTCTCGAGATTTGATTTTGGAATAATGTCTAAGAAACTAGTGTTTCATAATATTTCCAACATTGTCTGAATAAGTATTAAGATCTCTCAGAGATTTCTCCTATCAACTCGGATTTCCTATGCTATTCCATTCATATTTTAAACAGACTGAACTGGCATCCGAATTCGCAACTGAATAGCGTCTGAAAACAAAAATTTAAATGTACATTATACTGCTCCAAACTTGTATGGGAAATTTAAAACCTGTGAAATGTTATGTGCTGCAGGCTCAAATTGATCCTGATGCAACATCTCTTGTACAATTTGGGCCAGATCGGATCACGGGGAAGAGTCGCTCAACAAACGCAAACCTTAAAATTTGTATGAGATTTGAAACATTTTGTTCGGAAGGAACATGTACATCCAGTTTTTCAACAATAACTTTGGCCCCCGCCGAAGACTATATTTCGATTAGATTTAAGATAGATAAGTAATTCGGCTTTGCGACTTGTGATATACCTTAGTTGACAAGTCTGTTGCTTTCTGAGCCGATATCCGTGAGTTCGAGCCCAAGAGTAAACATCGATCACAGTTGTACCGGATAATGATTTGTCCGCCAACTTCATCGTTGATATGAGTCGCGAATCACATTAAGATGTTAAAACGACTATAGTTAGTTAGTTAGTTAGTTAATGACTGATTTCTACAGTTTTTGATGCTTTAGATAGAAAAATCTTTAGATTTTTCAAATATTTTGTTGGGGATAATATTGAAATGTTAGTTTGGGGTGTAGTTCAGGCGAACCTGTAGGGGAGAATTGGATTTCTTGATTTCCTTTCATGTGTTGAATATTTATTTTAGAGAAAATAATCCTTTTCAAATACTATTTTTTTTTTGTTAAAAAATTCACAGAAGCTTAGTTTTTTTTTTAATTTAAAAGTACTTTTGTGAAACGAAAAAGTTTATCTTTGGGGAAAACTGTTTGACATTTTTTTCTGAATTGCATAATCACAGAGGCTGAGGAATGTGACTTTCAGTCATTTTTCGGATAACACGGCTTAGTTTTTACACACTTCAACCATTTTTGGAAACATATTAAAACTTACTTATTTCCACATTTCTATAAAATTCGTGCTAAAATTGCTACATAAAAACTAATGTTTTTCTTTCGAGCATGCTCGTAGCCTTATTGTTCAATCAAACATTTCTTTTAAACGAAATAATTTTATGTGTGAAGTGCTGAAAGTCATATTCTTTCGCCTCTGTTGTTAAGCAATTTATAAAATTCTTCAATGATATAGTATTTCGTTCTACAAAAGTTGTTTTAAATCATTAACCTAAGCTTCCGTAAATTTTTCAGTGAAAAATATGAGGTTTGAAAGGGTTTATTTTCCTAAAAGATATGATGATCACATGAAATGGGTATTGTGGCATCTTGATATATGCACTCTTTGCGATCCCACCATACAGATAATGTATGAGAGCCATATTCAACCAAAGATGTTAAGCCATCGCTAGCATAACTGATCTTTCCAGAGTCTAGTAAACTATCTAGGTCAGTTGTGGGACAGTCTGTAAATTTCGCCCCAGTGAGGAGCGAGAAATGGGACCAGTGCTTGATGGACACCTAGCACTGGTCATATAAAGCTGTTAAGGTAAGGTTGCCAGAATTTTTTCCACTCCCATCCGGGCCTAGCAATTCCGGGCATTTTTCCAAAAAAAACCTGGCAAAATCCGGGCATGGATTTCAATTTTTTAAATCCGAAAACCGGGCAAAAACCGGGCAAAATTTAAGTGTATTTATACATAAAAGCAAAGAAGCAATGCAAAAAAAAAAATAAAATTAATATTTTATTAATGTAATTGCAGACTTCCAAAAACTTTTTTAAACATTTAAATATTTAAAGGTTTATAAAAGTAAATCAGCGAAATTGTTTGAAACAACCATTGAAAATTTCCATACCGTTAATCGATTTTTCTGAAACTTACTCAAAAAGTTTGATTTTTTTGGTTTCTTTGTGAAAATTGTGAATAAATCCGGGCAATATCCGGACTTTTTTCATGATATCCGGGCAACCGGGCCGGATCGGACTTTATCGAAATTTTGCATCAAATATCCGGGCAAACCCGGATAAAACCGGGCAATCTGGCAAGCTTATGTTAAGGGCAGAGGGAAATCGCCCGTCAGGGCATTAGAGGTGTTGGACTGCCCATTAGGGAAAAGAGGGATCCGACCGCCCTCCAGGGTAAATGTATTTGTATGTATGTATTTGAGAGTAATGTAGGTTTAAAACAAACCGCCAGCCCATTAGGACATCAGAGGGATTCGATCGCCAAATAAGGCAAGTAGGGGAAGGTTTCCTAAATGGGCCTATCGGGTTAACTGCCCCACGGCTGATCGACGAAATGGCAGACAAGCCAAAATATCTAATCAATGCATTTTGAGTGTAATACGCTTTTGTTGAAAAACGCAGGTTTCAGTGGTGGAATAGAGTTATCTTTATTCATGTTTCGTCTATGAGGTCACTAGATTACAACTATATTAATTAGCGATAGCTAATTGTCACTTCCACATCTTATATTCCCTAACCGGGAAAGTACTCATTTCTCAATGAGTACTTTGATATTCTTACCCAGAATATCTGGCAACACTGTTGTGTTACCACGAACCCAATTTGTGTTGTCTCGCTTGACCGTGTGATGATGTAAACATTTATACCGTGTTTACCATCATCAGCTGTCATCTTCAATCATCACCGCTATTGTTTCAATTGCGAATTGACTCAAAGCAAGCGGAACCAAAACAAACTGTTTTGGTTTCGCCGACGGAGCGGCAGATTTCCTCTGCCGAAACTGTAAGTATCAACACCTCCCCTCAATTCGCAGATTGAGAATGCTGAACAGCTTCGCGTGCCTCGCCCTTGGTAACGCCTTCGTGAACGCATCAGCTGGCTGATCCTCAGTGGAGATGTGTCGCAAAGATAACTGACCGCTTCTTATGATGTCTCTGATGAAAGCATACTTCACATCCAGATGCTTCATCCGCTGATGAGTCCGCGCCTCTTCCAGCTACTGGATGCAAGGGATGTTGTCCTCCATTAACGTGAAAGGAGTGCTAACCACACCCAATTCAGCAAGGAAGTTTGTTAACCACAAACCTTCCTTGACCGCATGGCAAAAGGCTCCTATCTCAGCTTCGGTCGACGACAGACTGACCGTCTGCTGACGTTTCGTTGACCACGAAACTAGATTCCCGAAGATCATGTAAGCGTAACCTGATACAGATCTTCGATCATCGGAGTCGTTGGCAAAATCTGCATCAGCATATCCGATGAGTGGTTTCGATTTCGCGTTCCTGCGGAATACCAACGCCGTATCGGTCGTACCTCGAAGGTATCGCAGAATACGCTTCAGGCCTTGCCAGTGCCTATCCGCCGGGCTGGCCTGGTACTTGCTCAGTGCGCTAACCGCAGCACAGATATCTGGTCTCGAAGATGTCGCCAGATATTGTAGACAACCGATCAATTCCTTGAACGGTTGTTCGGTGATAACCTCACCATCGTTCAGCTTCGTCCAGCGAACGTTTGTGTCAAGCGGTGTGCTTACGGGTTTACAATCGGCCATACCGAATCGTTGCAGAACTTTCTCGACGTATCCTGATTGCGAAATCTCGATTACGCTATTCGGAAAGTCTCGCTTGATGGTCATCCCCAAGAAAGTCTTGACTTCCAGGAGATCCTTCATCTGGAATAGCCTTCCAAGCTCGGTCTTGATCCAGATAACCTCTGAAACGTCTTTTCCGGCAATCAGGATGTCATCCACGTACAGGATGAGGGTGAGTCCTCGCTTGCAGGATCGGTAAACGCAGCAGTCACTCTTCAACGGATAGAAACCAAGCTTTCTTATCTCGTCGTCGAATCGCTGGTTCCAAGCACGACCCGCTTGCTTCAAGCCGTACAGGCTTTTCTGTAATCGAACGACCTTCGATTTGCCGACGTCATCATTTGGCAACTGCATGAAGATAACCTCTTCTAAATTTCCATTCAGGAATGCAGTTTTGACGTCCATTTGATGAACGACCATGTCGTATTCGTTCGCCAACGCCAATACGGTCCGAACGCTCTCCATCTTGGCTACCGGCGCATAGGTTTCCCAGTAGTCCAATCCTGGTCTTTGAGAACATCCTTTCGCGACCAATCGAGCCTTGTAGCGACCATCGTCCTTCACGGTAAACACCCACTTGGACAGGATAGGTTTCCTATGACCCGGGGGCAAGCTAACCGCTTCCCAAGTCTTGTTCTCCATCAGGGCTGTCATCTCCTCGTCGATGGCGACCTTCCAAGAATCCCAATCGTCCCGGCGCTTCAGCTCAGTGATGTTCTGCGGTAGCTCCTCATCAACTACAGCGGCAACGTTAGCCACGTAGCGCTGTGTAGTCCCTCTTGTTCGCTGACTTCGTCTCAGGGCCGGTTCAGGGGTGACGGAATCTTGGTCATCATCGTCATCGTCCGGGAATTCCGCGCTGCTCTCGTAGTCGCTCTCGCCGTGATCATCTACAATCACACTGTTAACCACAGTGTGATCGGGATCAGCAGGCACATCGGCTAACCGCTCAGATGTGATTTCTGTTGTTGGCACATCAGCTGACCGCTTGAATGTGTTTTCATATGCACGCACTTCGATGGGCTGCTCGGATGTGGGCTGTTGTTCTGGCTCATACACATCAGCTAACCGCTCAAATGTGATGGTCTCTGGTGGTTCTTCGACAGGCTTCTCGATGCCTTCCTCTGGCGCAGCACCGCCACGCACTGGCTCCAAAACGCTAATTTCGTCGAAGACCACGTTCCGGTGAATCTCGATGGATCGGCTCGAACTATTCCAAAGCCGATATCCGTTATTCGCGTAGCCCACGAAAACGAGTCGCTTGGACTTGGAATCAAGCTTCTGCCGCTTTTCCTTCGGGATCTGCGCATAGGCTGGGCACCCGAAAATACGAAGATTGCTCAGTCTCGGTCGCCGACCGAACCACATCTCAAAAGGTGTCTTGTTGTCCACAAGACCTCTAGTCGGTGATCGATTTGTGAGATACGCAGCGCACAAAACGGCTTCGCCCCACATACTTTTCGGTAGCCTGCTGCCATGTATCATCGCCCTTGTCTTCTCCATCAATGTTCGGTTGGCTCGCTCGCTGACGCCATTCTGCTGCGGAGTATACGGGACCGTGAATACCATCTGCACTCCTTTCTCTGAACAATGTCTTTGAAATTCGTTGGTGATGTATTCACGCCCATTGTCGCAACGCAGCTTGCACAACTTCTGACCGAAGTGTGCAGTTGCCATAGCTTCGTACTGCTTGAAGCGCTCAAACACCTCACTCTTGTGCTTCATTAGATAGACGACCATGAAGTGGGTATAATCGTCGATGAAAGTGATGAAATACCGAAATCCATCGAACGTCGACACTTCCATGTACCCACACACGTCGGAATGCACGAGCTCAAGTGGTCTACCCGACCGAGGAAGTTCAACGTTGCAGAATTTGTTGGCCGCTTGCTTCCCTGCTAGACAGTTCTCGCACACAGCTTGGTTTTCCATTTTTGCTGGAATATGGCTGATACCCTCAACCATATTATCGCGGACCATCTTCTGTATCGCTCCAAAGCCAAGATGTCCGAGTCGCATATGCCACTGTTTGTACTTCGGTTGGCTTCCAAGTAAGGCTTTCCGCCTGATTTTAGGGCTCCACAATAAATCCACACAGTACAAGTTGTTCAGGAGTTTTCCTTGGGCGAAAACCTCCCCTGAAAACTCAAATTGTACTTGTTTCCCGAGAAAAGTAACCTTTTTCCCGTTCTCGGTACACTTGCTGACCGAAAGTAGATTTTCGTCTAGCTCTGGTATCAAAAGTACATTGAACAGTATAATTGGAACAATAGACTTCCCAACTACACTGCTCAGATGCATTGTTCCAGTCCGCTTGGCTTTCAAGCACTCGCCAGTCTTTGCTGTGGTGATGATATATGGCTCTGCCAGAGTTCTGACATCAACCAACAGGCTCTGATCTCGAACCATGTGTTGCGTTGCACCAGAATCGACAACGAATCGAACCTTGCGTTGCTTCTGGTGGCTGATAGCCTCAGCTTGCGAGTGGTGAATATTTTTGGCAGACTGTTTTCTGGTAACCCCAGAAAAACAACCTCTTTTAGCCAACAACACCTTTTCTCGATTACTTCGAGCATTGGCTGGGTTTGACAGCATGGGGCGGTTTAAGTCGCTGGCAGCTAACCGTAGCCCACACAACCTCTGCCAAAAATCAATCAACTGCTTCCAGTTGTGCTCGAGCATGCTAACAGCCATGCACAACCAGAGCACGAGAGTAACCCTCTCGGCTAGCAGCTCCAGCCAACTCCTCCAGGGTGTTCCTCGTGGTGGACCTTCGGACCTTTGCGCTGCCCGGTTGCGGATCCAGAGACTCCTCCCGGCCGTCGGACGTGAGCTCACGCATGCTAACCGCAGCGTGGCTCGTGACGGCATCGAGAGTAACCCTCTCGATCCGCGAACCTTCCCGGGCTTGACCGCTGGCGGCACCTCCTGGCTGGCCTGGGACATCTCGCTGCCTGGTAGTTCTCCGGGTGGTCCCTCTGGGCTGGGTCGTCTCGGCGCAGGCTGGTCCTTCTGGCTGGTGGCCCTCTTCTTGGTGGTCCTCTGGCTGCTGACTGCTCCACTTGCTAACCGCAAGTTAAATACTTGAGAGTACCCCTCTCGAACTAACTCGAAATTTCCGTATCCAGATGTATCTGGGCCCATAACCTGTTGAAAAACGCAGGTTTCAGTGGTGGAATAGAGTTATCTTTATTCATGTTTCGTCTATGAGGTCACTAGATTACAACTATATTAATTAGCGATAGCTAATTGTCACTTCCACATCTTATATTCCCTAACCGGGAAAGTACTCATTTCTCAATGAGTACTTTGATATTCTTACCCAGAATATCTGGCAACACTGTTGTGTTACCACGAACCCAATTTGTGTTGTCTCGCTTGACCGTGTGATGATGTAAACATTTATACCGTGTTTACCATCATCAGCTGTCATCTTCAATCATCACCGCTATTGTTTCAATTGCGAATTGACTCAAAGCAAGCGGAACCAAAACAAACTGTTTTGGTTTCGCCGACGGAGCGGCAGATTTCCTCTGCCGAAACTGTAAGTATCAACAGCTTTGAACATAAGGCAAGAAAGATTTTTTGTAAATAACCCTACTAAAAAAATTTTCAAAACTCATACGAGGTTGTGATACTTTTGATGTAATATTTTGACTTTTAAAAGTTATACGTTAAAAAGCTCAAAACAAAAAGTTGGCTGTTTTTTGTTTCTTATTCAAATGAACCTTAGAAGTAAAACAAATTTAAGCTTTTATGATCATTTCATAATGATTGGAAAGTGGAACGAGAGAGTGTTTTTGTATGCCCCATCATGTTTGTAAAATGCCGCTATCTTAAAATAACAGGTTAAATAGAATAAATACATGACTTTTATCATTCAAACTTGGAATTTCAGCTCTTATTAACACCTTTAGAGAGAATTGAATATCTTTAAACGGATTTGAAAAAGTTTTTCTTATGGATGAACTGCCTCCATAATATAGCAACCCTAACTTTTGTTTTATTCTATAAAAATATAAAGAAATAGATTTTTATAAAATTTCAGCTTTGTCGTATGAAAGTTATCAGTTTCTATATATACATTATTTTTACTGACTTTAATTTCAAAATGTTTAATGCTTTTGATACAGATTCGAGTTTTTCTTTCAAATGATAAAAATAGGGGAAAGCCGAGTGAGAAGGACACCTTAAGGTAGAATCGCAATAGAAAATCAGATATTGTTTTGTTCAATCGTGGTTTTCGAGCGCATGGGCAATTTAGGTTGTTTGCTATCGCATTACCCAGTAAAATGATAAAATTATCTCCATCAAGATTTATTTTATAGAAAGCTTAAACATACTTGCAGATTACACTTTTCAAAAATAGTCGGGTAAAACGGACACTGCGTTGATAAGCTACATTTTACCGGAAAAATTGCATATTTTTGAAAGTTCAACATTTGGAAACATTTTTAAACCAAAATGGAACCAACTGGCCCGAGTCCAGAAGCGAAATGGTGTGGTTTTTGAAATCCCGTTTTTTTTTTGCGCTGTCTTCACCGCTCATACGGCCTATTAGAGATAATGGTTGAATTTTTCGATAATTTTGAGAATTATTAAGTTTTTCTGAAGAGAGATAATTACATCAAATAATGGATGCTCAAACTTTTTGTTTATTTTGTTTACTATTATTAGACCTTGCTTGCTGTAAATAAACAAAGGATCTCAAAAGTGTTGATACACTTAGGCGAACATATTCCCATCATTAGATTTGTACCAAGCATTGTAATGTTCTAAACATTGACTATCAATAAAAACTCAACTTCAAAAACTAATGTTTTTAATGTGGTTATTCTGGAATAAGCTTTGCAGCCCACATGCTGCCCACGTGCCACACAGGGTAAAATCAGCCATAACTCCCTTTCCCGAAGCGCGTGGGGGCTGAAACAGCCTTCATTTGATTTCTCGAAAAAAAACACAAGATAGGTCAGTTTTTGTTCAAAATTTTTTTAGTCCGAATCAGTGTTTTTCTGGATTGTTAACAAAATATAAGGGAATTGAAACTATGTCCAATCAGTTTTCGGGACATTTTCACCAGAGAAAAGTCTATTTTCATGGAATTGGTTCGTGCAGGATTGCAGATATTGAATTTCTTTGCTATTTATACACTTTTTTGCCCATTGTGCGATGGGTAGGAAAGAAGAAAAAGATTCTTGCTCGTAAGATAAACCAGGTTGCCATCCCTCTGGAACATAGGGGAAAGGTTTCCTAAATGGGCCTATCGGGTTAAATGACCCTACGGCCGTTTGACGAAATGGCTAACAAGACAACATATCTAATCAATGCATTTTGAGGGTGATATGCCTTGAACATAAGGCAAGAAAGAATTTCAGGAATAAACCAACTCAAAAATATTTAAAAATTCATACAAGGTTTTGAAACCTTTTGATGTAATATTTTGACTTTTAAAAATAATACGTAAAGAAGCTCAAAACAAATAGTTAGGTGGTTTTTGTTTCTTATTCAAATGAACTTTCGAAATAAAACAAATTTAAGCTTTTATGATGATTTCATAACGATAAGAAAGTGGAATAAGAGGGTGTTTCTGTATGCCCCTGTCATGTTTGTAAAATGCCTAAAATATCCTAAAATAACAGGTTAAATAGAATAAATATATGATCTTTATCATATAAACTTCGAATTTAAGCTCTTGTTAACACCTTTAGAGAGAATTGAAGATCTAGACAGATTTGATAAAGTTTTTTCTTATGGATGAACTGCCTCCATAATATGGCAACTCTAACTTTTGTTATATTCCATAAAATAATAAAAGAAATAGATTTTTATTAAACTTTAGCTTTGTCGTATGAAAGTTATAAGGTTCTAGCATTTCCATTGAAATTATACGGAAATATTGCCAAAACAAACGAAACTTTGCCTAAAACATAAATAGGCGCATTTAGCCCGCACGGTTTGAGGTTCAGCAATTTTGACAACAGTTAAAATAAAATCGATTTCTCAAAAACTGAAGGAGATTTCCACATAAAAATTACTCCAATGTATAGAAAACAGATGTCTGCTCATGTGTATATAGTTTCTGTACACATATTCGATGTAATATTTCATAAAATCAGTATTCTGCTTAATAGGCACATATAGCCCGCTCCTCCCCTACCCTTGTAAAAGTTTTCTTTGTTAATTTACTACAAGTTACCAGATACTTTTACGGCTATTATTAGATAATATGTATTGTAATTTTGTATTTTCTCTGTCGTTTGTACATTTTTGTCAAAATGCCTAATAACTAATCTTTTTGATCAAATTTTTTTAATGAGTAGATATCATTGTTAGTGAATAATCGGAAAAAATAACTCTTTTATTTTGTTCTCGTTGCTTTAAACACCCCGATTAAAAAAGCAGAAGAAAAAAAAATCCAAAATACAGTAAACTAGTAAACATCATTTCATCGACCAAAGCACATTGTTTTCCTTCCACCAGCCAAGAACCGCGGCGAAAGTTTCGACTTAGCACGAGTCAAAACGCGAATCGAACGGAACGGAACGGTGGTCTTCCTCCCTACAGCATCCGATCGATTCGATCCAAACCGAAAGAGGCTTTTCCTGTTGTTGATCCCATTTGGCACACCCTGCAGCAGTCTAAATTGATTTCATCCAGATCCGGCTGCTGGCTGACCACATCAACAGAAATCACAACAGCAGGAAAAAAGGGTTTACTTACTTATTGAATGAAGCTCGAGCCAACAAACTTCAACGGACGCATGCCACATTCGTTCGTGGATTATCCACGAGCCACCAGAAGCCATCGCCCAGATGTTGCGCGGGATCCGTTTCTTCTAACTAGGGAAAAGAGGGAAAAAACAGTTCCCGCTTTTCTAGCTTCCAGAAGCAGTAAAATGTGGCGTGCAGTTTGTTCTTAACGTTAAATTGAAAATTAATCTTTCCACTTTATTTCAATCGATTCTGATGGTCCGGGTGGGTGCTCAATGTAGCAGCAGCAGAAGCATGGTGGGCACGTGATTTGCTAGATTCAATCTTCTCTCTGTATCAAATTTCATTGTTGGGCCTAAGTTGAAACACTGTTCAGTTCATGTTTTATGGGTGAAAAATGGAAAATTGATTTTATTCATGTAACAATGTAGGGGTTTCAATGAGATCTTTTGTCGAAACTTACAGAAAGTCAAACGAACAAATGAGCTTGGATCAGGTGAAATAATAAAACTTAGATAGTGATATTAAATCGATACCGTTTGAACGGAATATGGAGTCTCCAAATAGAAAGGCCGGGCAAAGAACTGTCATCTCATCGTTCCAATTGAAGTTCTACATGGCTCAAGAAGCTCTGAGGTCGGACCGGTCAATCACCGCAATGGATCTTGGCGGTCGGTGGACCAAAAATGTGCCCCGTCATGAATTAGATTAAATCCGTACCGGAGAGACGCTGCTGGTCCAGACGATTGACCCGATCCAGACCGGGATTGGGACAGGGAGCAGGAGCAGGATTTGTGGGACCACATAGGCCTGGTTTCTCGACGGAACACATGCATGTTTGGATGAAACTACCGCAATCAATCCGAACCTCACATAAGTAGGAGGGGGGATAGATAATCAAAGAATGAGGTTGGAATAACATTAAAACAATCCACCGGTAAGTCGATCGTCGGCAAACTCATTGGCGTTCACCACATGAACTTCACTTCTCCTGGTCCTCCAGACCTTAGTCTGGACCCCGTGTACGGGATTAACTTTACGGTTGATCGGATCTGAAGGCGGTGGCGGCGGCTTGATCGGTGAAATACTCGATCGACGGAGGCGCTAAGGCATGAATCGGTGAAACGTGGCTTAAGACCTTTGCCGAGAGACCTCATGATCTGGTAACGATCTTGATGGAGCACCATCACTGCTTCTGATGATTCAGATGAGGTGCTTATTGAAATTGGTTTGATGCGATATACAAAGTGTGGTGCATGAGCCAGCCATAAGGAAAAGCATAATCGGTTTCTTGTGGTTTCGTTGTGGTGCTGCAATGGTTGATCGGATTACGTCTTATTTGTACTGTGGAGATCTTACCAAAATATTACCTCTGCTTGGATGGGATAAATCCATAAAACACATAACGTGCAAATCGATCCCATTATATGAACATCAAGGAGCCGTTATACCGTACGTTGATGCCTTTTCAAGCGAAACATTCTGGAAAACAATAGATTTACAAAAAACGTAGGTACTTTATAGGAAGTTCAATTGATAGAACATAATAATATTTAAAAAAACAAGGAAGATATTCTTTCATGCCGTTATTTTGAATGCAGATTTATATTGCAAAGCATAACATAACCATTAATGAATTTTGCTTTAAGAACCTCAATCAAACTTTTCAAAATACTTATTTTAATACTCATAACACATACGAGAAACGTTGAAAAATTGTCTCACTGAATAAAAAAAAATTGAGTTCTTATGGCAGAAATTATTGGATTACAATATTCGAAAAAAGTTTGGGGAATTTGGGGAACAAATGTAAAAAGATTTTGCTAGCAAACTTTTCACTAAGATCATTAAGGAAATATTCTAAATGTTGTATAATGGAATTGATTAAACAAAGGCAGTGCCCCAGCAAACATTTTGGTAGGTATATTTCTGAAACAGTTGAGTTAAACATATAAATATACCACATTAAATGATCGTATAAAACTTACGAAAAGAGCATATAGCTACAGAAATGGAGGCGATATAAATATGAAAAGAAATTTCCAACATTGAATGTACGATTTAGTTTATCTTCCATTAAAATATATATACGATTAGATGTCATTTGCTTTATTTCAAAATTGCAAAGACATAGGATTCGATTTGTACAAGTTTACGATAGTTTCAAACCCGAATAACATGATATTTTATCACGATATACGACATTATTTTGATCAAAAATAAAAATAAACTTTGGCCTTCATATAGAAACGTCCTACAGTGTGTGTTTGTTGTGGTTTATTTTATATTATCACATATGTAAGTACCTTTCGAGATTCGAACTCCGGTCCTCTGAGTTAGCTGCCGACGATTCTACCACTATGGCACATCACCAATTCGTTATATTCGAACTTGAGCTCAACATATTCTGTCACTTGGAGCAATCAATTCGAGCCGTTTCAAGAACCACTGAAATATAGGTTGATGGCCGTCCATAAACAATGCAACATTGAATAGAATTTAATCATCGGATTTCTTATATTCTGGATATATTCGATTGTACAATTGCTAAAAGTGTAAGTTCAGTATTTCTTTTTTTAACTGGTGGTTCTTTTTATAAAATATATGTAACACTCAGTATATGATCAAATAAATTGACACATTTTCATCGAATTCGATTCGTTCATGAAACAAAACATCAAACATCTCCACGCTCATACGTACATAATTCCTAATGAAATTCCATTACTCCGTGAACAACTTTTGAAATTTGTACGCTCAAGAAAAAGTTTATTTCAAAGTAACCTTTTCAGAAAAAATAGTAGCCGTTGGAAAATTTTTATTTACAAAACTGAATGCTCGAAAAATTTGAAAAGAAACAGAACAACAGAAATGGAAATAATTAAGTTGAAGGACAAAAGTTATGAAAATAAGTATTTTGTGTGATATGGAAAAGTGTTTTTTTACTACGGAGATGCTGCTGGTCGGAAATCCTGTTTCAAAATTGAGGCCCCTAAAACCATTGTGGAAAAGATGCTAACAAATAATTGTAACCTAACGGTTGCAGATCAAGGTTTGTATTTAAGTTTTCGCAAAATTTCTCACAACTTTTATTTTTAGATCAATACTTATCGAAGGGCCAATCTGTGATAATTGAACAAAGAAGAACATGATGACCTTTAACTGGAATCCAGAAGCAGTGCCACCATTAATTGCCACAGCATTAGCAATAAATGTAAGTAAAATTTTTAAGTTTTTTATCGTTCCAAGAAACAGCCTTTTGTTAGCATAAATTGTAACTATTTGAAAATTAAGGTTTTTTGTTCTTAAATAATTGGTATGCATTTTTCGTAGATCTGTGGCAAAGAATGCATTCGTTTATAATATCTCTATTTAACCAGTTTTAATATTGCTATTATCAGTTAGATACTCAAATTTGAAATTTGTCAATGCGAAGTGATTTTATAGATATGCGAGTCTTAAGCTTTTCAAAAAAGCTTCAAGTTTCCCATATGTGTAAATTCTTTTCGTACAACAAAACCCATTCTTTCTTAAATTTCATTAATAAATATAACGAACCATGGTTATGCACAACTGCGCCGAGCTCAGTGGACTAAAAATACTTCGCGCTAATGGCATAGATCCGGGGCCGAAAAGTATTACCACAATGATGCCTTGGTTAGCTTATTACATTAAATGTATCGCTTGCTAAAATCATTTAAAGTTATATTTATCAATTGATTTTTTCTTAAGTATGGGATGTTGGATGGATTTAGTAGCACAGAGGAAAATGGTTTTTTTGAAAAAATATCATAGTTTATGGATAGCCCATAATTTTTTTTTCGGCAATTCTATAAATAGATCTTTCCTATATAGCTACATTTTAATGTAGATATAAACCGTTCAAGAATCATATACGATTCAACAGTATTAATATATGATAGTAAGTATATTTTATCGAAAAGAATTCCCTAATGTAGGTGATATACAATTGCGACTTTATATTATGCGACTGCTGTCCACAATATGAATTGCATTTGTAATGAAGGCTGCCAGATTGACGAAATACGTGTATCCTTAAAAGGCTTAAAAAACGGATTGAATTCGTTCTGAGAATTTACTGGATATTTTAATTTCATACGGGTTTCTTCTAAAATATTGTTATTAGAAAAATCCAAACCTTTTATTCAATATGTATGAAAGATTTTTGAAAATACTTATCGTATTGGTTAATTTAAAAAAATAACAAAACGATTGTCTGGCACCACTGAAAGTTATTTGAAAACAGTCAATTGGGATATTTGGAAGCTACGGTACCGTTTAAACTGAATTCTAAAAGAAAATGTATACGGTTGTCCAATTCATTGAAGCATCGCAGTTCAAAGTGATGTGCGTCCCATCTTCGTGGATTCAGCGCCACATTTTGAAGTGGCCCAAATTATCCAATGAAAAAGTGGAGGCATTAAGAACCAGCGGAATGGCTTACTACGGTGTCACTAAGGACATTCCCGTAATAATTCATAAAAAATTCAGGAACTTGGCATCGGCGGAGGCAGCGACTCTTGCTCTGACGAACACGGATGTGTCCGACATAGAGACGAAACGCAAGAAACTTAAAGCCAGCAAGCCGTGTAAGGCTAAAAAAAATCTCCCAGTTGATTAGAACAAGCAGTTCGTTGGTAAGTTTATTTTTCATTTTTATTGAGCTTTAGATTAATTCTTCATCTTACAACAGATTCTTTGAAAACCAATGATGTGGTTTGTCATAAACAAGCTGGGCCGAATACCCTTGAAATTGAACAGCCAGCAGGGGAAATAATAACGGAGATAGAAGTTGAGGAAGCGACCGGGAACATGATTTCAAATAACCTACCGCCCCACATAACAACGTTCGAAGCATATCCCGGTTCGTCAAATCAAATTGTGTCCTACCAGGATATATCTCAGTCACCTGCTAACTGTTCGATTCAGCCTTTGGTGGAACATTTCGGAGCAAATGATGTGAAGACCCAATTGATAGTAGAAGGACCCAACTCGCCTATGTCACAAGGTATTTATAAATTAATATTCAATATGCCGTCCTTTTTCATCTTAACTTTTGTTTTTCATTTAATTGTAGATGATGTTATGTATTCACAGAATGAAATATTCTATGTAGCTCCCCAAACTTCAACAACATTGAATAAAACGCCCAGTTCAGGTAAGACAAATAATAAAATATATTTCATAACATAATATTTTTTATATCTTTTCAAGATGACAGAAATGTTCAAATAATCGAAAACTTAAAAGCACACATCGAAACAACAATTGAGAAGGTAGTCGAAGCTTGTTTCCAGAAAAATTTTGAAAGGATGAGTTCACTTTCTGAAATGAACAAAAACCAGAGACCAGAGAACTCGAGCTCTGTAGAACTGCATAAACCGATTGAGAACGAGATTCAGTTAGTTGAATGGAATACTGCATTGTCGGACGAAACCTTACGGAACAAATATGTAATACTTTTTATTAATTTTTTTGTCAGATTTTATTCACCCATGGAAATTTTCTTTAAAACTAAGGTCTCACATTATTTTATTTTCAGTTGGAATACTCGGCTAAGGTAATCATTCCAAACTCATACCATGAGAAAGGTGATAATGCAGTGTATTTTATTGCGGATATGTTTTTTTGCCGAACTTTTTGGAATTTGTTTACGTGGACCGGAGTTAGCCGAGGCGGCAAGTCTTCTCGAGGATTCCGTGAGTTCGGGAATATCATTAAATTGATTTTCGATATAACCTCGATTGGAGATCCAACATATACCATGCAAAAATTGGAGAGTTTCTTCAGAACAAAATTGTTCCGATACAGCAAGGCAAGGGCTGAATCAAAAATGTTGAGAAAATCCGCTGTTAGGCCAAACCGCGTTAAAAAAACTAATTCTTCTGATAAAGCCGCCGAAAACCCATCGACCCATGGAAATAGAAAGGAAATATCTGAGGAGACCGATGGACATGGTTCAAATGAAGAAAGTTTTGAAGAAGTTGAACTATCTTCGGATGAGCAATAATTTTTTTTTAACTTTATTCATTTATTTTTTATTCTATGTATACATTGATTTTTTTTTCACTCTAAAGAATTAATTTATAAATGTTCTCTTCAAAAATTAATCAATATGAATTTATTGAGAAAAGTGTAATAATAATCAGATAATTGGTGATTCTTATGTGTTTTATTGAATCGTGTGAATAAGAGGTATAAATAGTATTTTGGTTCTCAAATTGATCGGAACTAGTTTACACATTATCTGATCCGTTTTGAAAAGCTCTACATGAGAAGTGTCGTTACACAAACTTGCAGTTGAATAGATATCAATAAATGCAGAATTTAGAGGCTTGACAAAATGTTGCTGCTTTTTATAAACTACTTTTCCTTTGACATACAGATCTGATCCACTCTGCAAGCAAGAAGTCATCTGAACAATTTCGGAATCTCTTGATAAAAACCATTGATCGTTGAACGAATTACCTAAAGTGAAATTGGCGAACTCTAAATTCCCGTTATTGCTACAAGGATATGATTTTATGGATTCGCTACTATCCTGGAATTTGTTTTGAATTTCGTTTGATTCCATAATACGCTTTGCAATTTGTGCAAGCGGGTTGGGACCGGTTGTTATTTTTCTTTTTAAAGATTTCAACGCATTCTCAAATGGATATGTTGTAAGCGTTGACAAAACACCAAATCGTTCAACTTCATCCACAATATGACTCAGGTTATGAACGTTGCTTGTAACATATTCTACTCCATACAAAGCTTTAAACTGGCTTATGAAATCTTGAAAAAGATTTCGAGCAATCGGTAGGGCATGTTTGTATCTTGGCGATGAACAAATACGAACAGCACAGAATAAAAGAAGGAAATGTTCGTAGTATTTTGGAGAAAGGTACTCTTCAAGAAAAGCGATGGAAACATAATTTAGAAAATTTCTGAACTCTAATCCTTTCCAAAGTGATATGTGATTTAAAGGACGCATTCTTCTATGGATTTCAATGGGAAATCGAACCTGTTCCAGAAAACTAGAAATTTCTCCTTTCTGACCTGTGCTCCATTTAGCACGGTTTGTCATTTTTCCAGTAATCCACGTAGTCAATAGTTTCCGCATTATTCCTAATTCAAGCAAGTGAAGCGAGTCTGCCACTACGATGTCCTCAATCATATCGATCGGCAATTTGACCAAGGGGGTTTCTCCACGTTGATGATTAGTATAAGCATTTGCTCGAAACATGTCGTCCGTTCGTTTTTCAGCTCTGGAATTCGGAAATATTACAGTTCTGGAATCATGTGAATATTTCCCTCTGGTTGTGCATTTTACGCATCCAAAAATTCCGTTGAAATTCACAACTGATTTTAAAAAACATCGTGCTGGCGTATCGCATATAAAGCACCTTATCTTAATCGATAATTTGTTCCCGTTGATCAACATACCATTTTCTAATAATGGGATTACATCATTGATAAATGGTGTCATGAATTCATTCACATCATCCGGCTTATGCTCCGGTCCATAGTAAACACCAACTACCATAGGAGGTTTTTGTGGATACTCATGAATATTGCACAATATGGGCCAAACATTTTTTTGTGAGCTATTGAAAATTGGAAGTCCGTCTATATTGATGTTCAGTGAAATGGTAGTCGAATCCTTTAATTGTTGAAAATTTCTTCTCAAACATGCTTCAACTCCTTGGTGCCAATAACTACCGTTTCTTCCCATTGTTATTATGTCCAGATTGGCAGGAGTTTTCATGAACGAACGGGGGTCTTTTGGGAGGTTCAATGCTAGATGTGTATTTAGCACACAGATCAATGTTTTTAGTGCAGTTTGTGTTATTCCGTAATTAGATGTCCATTCCCGTAGCGATGAAATCAATGAAAGACGGGTATCTTGAAGGAATTCAGGAATTATTTAAGCACTTAAATTGAAGTAAATAAAATAATTTTTACCTTGTATTACGGGAGCTTCGGAGTAAAAGTTTTTTTCGTCGACTGAGATCGTTACTGGATCTGTTTTGGGAGATACGTTTCGTTAAAACAGTTAATAATATTTATATTTAGTCTGATGTTACCAGCACTGCACAACACATTATTTTGTTTGCCTTGACTTGATGTTGAAACGCCTTCTTGGATTACAGGATTTTCCGGAATGTTTTTTTGACTTTTGCTTTCATTCCACAGTTTTCTATATTTTTGCAGCAGACGGCTATAAGTTCCACTTTTTTTCATTTTCGTTACTTTGGCTTTTTTATCAAATCAAAATATTTCAACGGTGGTGTTGGAACCATTTTTTTAAAGCAATTTGAATGAAACACTACGGCTGCCTGCGAAAATTTGATTCATACTAGACTGTAAATGTAGACAGCTAGCTCTATTCAGAAGTTTAATATGATTCTTAACCAAACATTCGTTAATTCTAGTATTGTGATTTGAAATGAATCTATATATCATGACTGAACTTTAATTTCCAACAGCTTAGTGATGAACTCGTAAATCGAATATTCCAACAACATATTAACGACACATTTGCGATATCAATAAACATTTATCGGATTTCAAATGTACGGATTAGAATATATCATATATGAGTCGGATATTATTTGCTATACATTTAAAATCGACAGCATATAACCCAGTGCAGTTCCTTTCAACGATACTGATTGAAAATGTCATCTTATACGATTTAAATTATCATATCTATTACGATTTCATGTTAGCTGGGTGGTGTCTAAATTATATTATGCAAATCTATGGAATCTGTTAAAAAATTATGAAAAAAAGGTGATTCCGCCAACTTTGCTCAATATCTCATTGTAATGATATTATAGGCACGTTTAATCAAATTTCAGTTTTTCACCGTTTGTAGGAAAAAAAATCAGAGATTCGAGGACAAATTCTGATCTAGACCGTGGTTTAGGCCGTAGTGAGGTTCTTTCTGTTGGTATCGCGAAGTCGCAAAAGTAAGAAAACACGTGAAGTATCTATGATGTTGAGATGTTAATTGTTCTTGTTCCGTTTCCCATTTAGCTAGATTAGAAAAGCTAGGAAGTAGTGTTGTGCGTGTGTCAAAATCTATGTGCGTCGACATTCAACAAAAAGGTAAAAAATCTAACTAATTCAGTGTGTGCACTGTGTGAGAGTTAATGTTTGCCGTACGAAATTTTCGTACTACCTCCTAATATAGGAAACCAACACCGCAACGCTTTTAGCGATCCGTACGGAACCTCCGCATTTCCAGCCACGGGAGACTTCGAAGTTTGCCCGACGTCGCACGTTGGAAGGGAAACGCACGCCACCAAGCGTTTTCCACCAGCCCGTAGCAAGCCAAATACTACCGGGCCGATGATATTCATCAACACCCCACCGTAGCCGGAAGCGTCGCTGAAAAGTTCGGACATCATCTATGGAAGATCCCTTACCCACACCAACGTCCAACCGTCTATTTTTGGACACCGAGTAAGCCAGCTCTGCTCTATCGGCATCGAGCGAAACGGTACCGTAAGTACGGCTATAAAAAACTAAATGCGCATTTGATAAATAATATATTTGGGCCCATGAACAAAATATAATTACCACACACAGTTTGGAAACTTTTACCCCGCCCGATACAGTTTCCCATTTGAAAAGCTCCGCCAATTGAGCTCATCCTTAAATATAAAAACCGCACAACTAGGGAAAACACAAACCAAGGAACAAGCAATTAGGTAAAATTATGTGATCTAAAAATAGATACCAATCTCCAACACATGTACACAAATAGAAACCCCCTGACCAATGTAAACTATCAATAAAAAGGAATGCTGTAAATAGTTTTTCGTTCCACCTAAAAATAAATGCACTTAATTATTTCGTCCGTAATTTGATGTTAATTCAACTTTTGCAAAGCGAAATTTTTTCGTGAATTCAGCTTTTCTGGGTGAGGGTGGTCTGATATCATCTTTCCTGAACGAAAGATCTTGACCAGCGATCCTTTTTGAAGATTTATTTCTCAACAAGTTTGTTATACGTTTCATATACATTTTGTAATGATCGTATGAAACTCGAAAAACAGCATTTACCTACCAAAGTGGAGGCAATATAGATACATATTTTCAACTTCTGGCTAAAGCGATAAGAACTACTACGAATTGAACGATATTCGACACCTTATACATACATATTGAAAGAATGCAAGAGAGCACAAGTTTTTGCTCTCAACGCATGGAAACCGTTGCCAGCGACAATATTTGCTACTTATCTCATTGGACAATTCTTTTCAAAACATCATCGGATTTTTTACAATTCAGTTGCACTAATATTATTATTATTTGTTAGGAATTGCGATTCGCAGTAACTTTATTAATGACTTGAGCTATCATTTCTTATGCGATGTTATGTTTGCTGGGTGTGATCTTGGTTGAGTGTAGGCAGCAGTACTGATCCAAGCGGAGACTCAGCGATGAAACACCACCGATGGATCTCGTCTGAGCGCTTTTTTATTCAAATTCTCTTCATCAACAGTGTTGCCAATGATAAGTTTTGTACAAATTGTAAAATTGTTCAATTTTTACGGTTGAGAAACAAGCGAGATATAACGGTTTAAAGCGAAGAGTGTTAAATTAACACTCTAGAATCAAAAGGGACTTTTTTGTCAGGGCGTTCAGGGAGCGTTCCATGAATTCATTGAAGGTTCCAGAATTTTTTTTAAATATAAGATGCATCTTAGAAAATTACAAGCCTCAAACTTCCAGTATTGTCATATTGACACTCTAGGACGGATTATGGTTAAAATGACATATAAAACTAGCACATTGGTAACCCTTGTTGCCTCCTCTCATCGGATAATGCTTTCAAAGACACCATCTGTTTTTTAGCAATCTGGTTGTACTGCTGGTCGCTGAGAGAACATCAAAGCTACACCTGCATTACTAAAATGTCTTTGTTTGCAACCAACGCAAAAAACTACAAGCCAAGAAGAGCTCTGTGTGTATATGTAAACAACAGTTTATTTTTCCCCATTTCCACCTCATTCCCATCTCATTATCGACCGTTCCCTTCTAAGACAAAGGAGGATAAAAAAAAACATAATAAACTTTCCTATGCTAACCGACTCAGATGGTGCACTGGGTAAGATATCGGACTGACAACCGAGATAAGATGTTGCAGTGAGTTCGATTCTCACTGTATTTTTTTGAGATGAATTATCCAATAGGAAATGAATTCTATAAATTGTTTTTCTTGTTTCGCTTGAATGAAGTGGTTATGCATCATTTTACTTGGGAGCTCGAGTCTCTATGCCAGTAGTGCTTTTTCAATCATAGCATCTTTGATACAGTTCACTTTTCAGCGCATTTTTGGCACAGGGATTTGCTCAGTAGGCATTGGATTTTTTCAACTTTTTTTTATAGGTGTAGTATTCCGAAAGTGTGATTGTTTTTAGATATTGTTTTCTAGTATAATAAATATGTAGTTAGAAGCAGCCAGACACTCATTCCTTACTTCATTTTTTCACCAAAGAATCAAAAAACTAAATCCATAAGTCGATTTGATTAAAAACGACATACTTCATTTGATTATAAAAATATTACTTCGGTTGTGAGCTAAAGCCTTCCACCTCCACTTCTAAATCCATTCCGAATGAAGATGCGCCGGATAAAGCTGTCCGCTTAAGAAAGTGCTTTTAAATTAATTGAACACACGCGATAACATAAGAGAGGATCCAGGTCAAATGAAGAGAGAGCTCGAGGTATAGTATCAGTAATGCACGCCTCTGCGCGAATTTTTACGCTAACAAGTCAGCCACGATTTGGCAGACTTATGTTGGGCCAGGGGCTAGCTGTCGATATGCAAAATCCATAAGTTTGCCAAACGCCGCTTTGCGAGTTGAAATAGGGTGCTGGCTGAGAATGGATGTAAAAAGGAAAAAATCTTACATACCAGCTGGAGTTTTTGCCTTTCTTCCCCTCGGATCTCACAGCTTCCAGACGAAAGCTTCGGCCCCGGAATAAATTCAATATTTATTTATTGGCAGAATATTACCAACATGATATTGCAATAAATCTCGTTTAAGATATGTTTAGTCGGCTTTAATTACGTGTGTCCGAACCGATCCTGGGCAACGGATTTCTTGGCAGGAGTGTGGTGTAATCTTTACGCCTCGGGCAACGACGACGAGTGAATTCCATCCAGTGGTGATGGCACGCAATTTTGTGCCTTCCTTAGCGGGTTCCATTTTTTGAGCCAGAGCCAGTATGCGCCTCACAGAGAGGTCCCAATGCCCTGAAACACGCCTCCAGACCTATCTGAGCTCTGGATTCCCTTAACAAGAATATTTAATTAGCTCAAATCTAATGTTCCCGATATGACTGGGTGGTTTTCTAGATTGTTCTAACTAAAGTAGAGCTAACCAATCAATTGCATTGGCAGCCCTTCTAGATAATGATGCTGTGATGACTTGGCTTTGAGCTGAACGTTTTAACCAACAATCGATGGGTTTTTAAATAAGCCATGGTTTCGAAAAAGAGTTCAACTTATTCCAGCTGGCGTTCGAAAGCCACGAACGTTGTAAAACTTCCACCCGTTGACGTCAAGACGAACGAGGCAAGTTTATTTTCTTAGCACTTCCTGTTCTGACAATCGCTGCCTGTTCCATCCACAGTTGGTCGACAAGCCGAAAAAAGAGGTCCAACTATCTAAATGTTATTTTAAAAACCTGACCCTAGGATTTGATTAATGGTGCTCTAATTGAGCGCCAACTTGCGTTTAGGTCTCTAACCTTTTTCATCCTTCTCAACATGCATTCGACATGCATTTACACTGCACAATCGCAACTCGTGAAATCTTTCCATCAGGAGCTATTTCCGGAACTGAACAGGTCCTTAGATGAATTTGAGTTGAGCATCCTTCCAATTCCCAGTAGATTACAAGTCGTCGATGATGATCTGAAACGGTGTGAAAAGTTGTCTGCGATGGGTTTTTAATGATTTCCCATCTTCAGGTATATCTATGGGAAAAATGCTGTGCCTTCGCTGGCATAAGGTCATTTATCATTCCGAAAAAGTATCAATCAACCTATTTGGCGGCGCCACTGCTTCAACTCGAGTTTTAATGATTGGAATATCATTCAGGATATTCATGAAACAAGTGTCGCTTTTTGATGAAATTGTAAGTTTGGTTTAGTTACATGTTTTGGATTTCTGATATCTTGTTATGGATACGAAATTTATTACACGAATAATATTTTCATATCTGTGCATAGTAGACTGCCATAAATTTGTATGGAAAATTTAAAACCTGTAAAATGTTATACGCTGCAGGCTAAAATTGATCCTGGGCCTAGCACAAGATTTCATGCCAAATTTAGGCCTGATCGGACCACGGGAAGGGGTCGCTCAACGAGCCTGAAGTTTGTATGAGATTTTGAGACATTTTGTTCGAGAGGAACATGAAAAACCAGTTTTTCGTCAATAACTTTTGTCTCCTTCGACCGATTTCTTTCAAAAACGGGTTTTCCTAAAGCCTAAATTATGACAAACATTTCATCCGAAGGTTTTATTTCAATTCAAGTTGAGATAAAAAAGTTATTAAGCTTCAAAAATTGGCTAACTTTTTTAAGGATGATATTCATCACTGTTTTCATGAGGCGGCTAAATGGCCGACCAGGACACTCAATGTGAAATGCATGCAGTTTTGTCAAATAATGACCGATTTTAACCATTGTTGTTGCGCTCGATTGCAATTTTTGATGTTTTTCTAATATTTGTGTTTGGATGATATTCACTTGATAGTTCGGAAAGAAGTAAGGGCAGAAAAATGCTCAACAATATAAAAATTAATGCATAACCAGAGGGGCTTAGGAACATGACTGGACGATATTTGATGCCAATAAAAAAACAGTTTTTCATCAATAACTTTGGTTCCCGTCGGCCGATTTCTTTAAAAAAAATTTTTCTCAAAGCCTAAATTATGATAAATATTGTATCCGAAGACTGCATTTTGATAAGAGTTAAGTTAAGATAAAAAAGTTATTAGGCTTCAAAATTGGCTAACTTTTTTACGGTGGTATTCATTACGGTTAATGAGGCGTCAATATGTTCCTCCGCCCGACTTATTGACAGTGATGAATACCATCCTTTAAGAAAAACCGTTTCTGAAAGAAATCTGCCAACGGGAACCAAAGTTATTGACGAAAAACAAGTTTTTCATTTTTCTTCCGGGCAAAATGTCTCGAAATCCCATACAAACTCCAAGCTCGTTGAGCGACCCCTTCCCGTGATCCGATCGGGACCAAATTTGGCATGAGATATGGTACTAGAACTAGAATCAATTTTAGCCTGCAGCGCATAACATTTCACAGGTTTTGAATTTCCCATTTTTCTCACGTTTCTATTATATTAGCTGTAGCTTTCTTTTGATGGAGAATGAGGGTGAATCATTTTATTGGCATCACAAATCGTCCAGTCATGTTCCTAAGCCCCTCTGGTTATGCAATTTTTTTTTAATTGTTAAGCATTTTTCTGCCCTTACTTCTTTCCGAACTATCAAGTGAATATCATCCAAACACAAATATTAGAAAAACATCAAAAATTGCAATCGAGCGCAACAACAATGGTTAAAATCGGTCATTATTTGACGAAACTGCATGCATTTCACATTGAGTGTTCTGGTCGGCCATTTAGCCGCCTCATGAAAACAGTGATGAATATCATCCTTAAAAAAGTTAGCCAATTTTTGAAGCTTAATAACTTTTTTATCTCAACTTGAATTGAAATAAAACCTTCGGATGAAATGTTTGTCATAATTTAGGCTTTAGGAAAACCCGTTTTTGAAAGAAATCGGTCGAAGGAGACAAAAGTTATTGACGAAAAACTGGTTTTTCATGTTCCTCTCGAACAAAATGTCTCAAAATCTCATACAAACTTCAGGCTCGTTGAGTGACCCCTTCCCGTGGTCCGATCAGGCCCAAATTTGGCATGAAATCTTGTGCTAGCCCCAGGATCAATTTTAGCCTGCAGCGTATAACTTTTTCAAAAGTCGGGTCATTTGGGGCAGTCTAGTGCATAGTACAGTAGACTTAGTCGATTTTGGGTCATTTTTGAATTTCTCGAACCCTGGGATCTAAGTAGCTTCTTTTTAGTTCCAAACTCATCCATGATTTTTTGCAGAATTTTTAAGTAACGTTTACATGAGTAAATTTGAACTTTTATATTTGTATGGGAAAATTTAATATTTTGTACTGAAAAATCAACGTCGTTTTGGATGCTTCTGCGGAACCGAGCCTGATGATGGTCTTTGTGCCAATTTATAAATTCTCCAAAGGAAATTTTCCGCTGAACAACTTTGTCGAATATTATAACTTCGTTTCTTATAAGATAAACAAGTTATTAACTGTTTTACAGGTGTTTGTCTTTTGGCATTGATTAACGATAAATTCAATTTACACCACTGCTTGTGCTCCGCGAACTATTGCATGAAAAATGGTCGTTAGGCAATGCCAAACGACATACACCTGTTAAATAGCTAATAACTTTTTTGTCTAAAAAGATACAAAGCTATGGCGATTATAATGGTCGGTTTCGACACTATGATATTCGACAAAGTTGTTTAGCGGAAAATTTCCTTTGAGAAATGTATAAATTGACACAAAAACCATCAGCAGGCTCGGTTCCACAGAAGAAACCAAAACAACGTTGATTTTTCAGTACAAAATATTCAATTTTTCCAAACAAACATAAAAGTTCAATTTTACTCATGTAAACGTTACTCAAAAATTCTGCAAAAAATCCTGGATGAGTTTTGGACCAAAACGAAGCTTTTAAGATCCCAGGGTTTGAGAAATTTTAAAATGACCCCAAATCAACTCAGTCTAATAGTACTGTCAATCGTACAAAACTGATTTTTATCTATTACTAACCCTAACCAATCTTCAATTTTCTGGTAAATTCACTAAGCTAATATTAAACAGAATATTTTCCGAACAAAATCTTGAAAATATTCTGCTTATTTCGAATACAAATATTCATTAAACAAACTAGGGTATATCTGATCTCAGATTTAAAAAGAAAAAGATCTACTGATAGCTCAATGAAGCTCTAGGATAAAATAATGACGCAATTTTTCTAGGGGGTCCCTATTTTCTTTCATTTTAATTTAAGATAAATGTGTAGCAGTTAGCACACAAGAAAAAATCTTGTTTATTAATTCGAAAAATAAGCTATATTTCTGCCTCATAAAATACAAAATATATCGCACTAAAGTTTCAGTTGGAAACGTCGAAGTCATAATTTTATTCTAAATTTTCCTCCAACGGATTTCTGATTCCTAATAAAAATTATGATTTGTAAATATTTATTGCCTTGTCGAAAGTTTGAAGGCTCAAAACGTTTGCTTAACCCATATGAGGCCTTCAGAACCGAATTGAATTAAATTGTTATCCCCAATGTATGTTTTCCCACTTAATATTTAAGGACTTATGCAAATTAGTAATCATACACTCACGCAAGTTATGAAGGCATCTGAACAAAACTTTATTGAAAATATATTTTTTACTATCAAGCCGTGGAGATTTTTTTTTTAGTAAAATGTGTATTACCTACGCAGAGTTACAAATCCTGAATTAATTGATATTTTGAGGATTCCTCGTCCTTGTTTAAGGTATAATAAATTTTGAACTTTTAGTATAGTTTGCTAGTTTCGATAGCTGTTTGAAGCCAAACATTTCAGATTGTTTTTTTTTTCTTGAATATTTGTATAATTGGTAATTTTGCATAATTTGATGGTTATTTTGTTATCATTTTTTGTGTTTTGTTTTTCTTTGTTTTTTATGTAATTATTTAATTTTAATCCTTTTTTTAAATATTTGAGTGCTAGAGGACATTTTTATAAATAATGTATCTGTAGCTACTTTTTGATAGCATAAACGTAACAACCTATGTATGATGTTTATCTTAATTATACTAGTCCTGTAAAAGCGGAAAAAAGTAATGTTAATCATAAAATTAAGACCTTTTCAAAGAAGTAATAAGTTTAACTAAGATCCTATTGGTATGTGTTTGTTTTTTTATTGGCACATGTGCCAATGCCAAACTGTGCCATAATCGAACGGGGTTTGTACAAGAATTGAAAATTGAGAATTGAAAATTGAAGGTTAAGAATTGAGTAAAATATTAATCACCGTAATTTATGTTTGTGACTTTATTTTATAGGCCATATCGGTGAAAAGCTATGTCCTTTTTAGGAGCACATCTTAAGATGATTAAATTTAATAGACGGATATGAAGGTAGAAGAAATGAAAGATAGTGAAAAAAGTGGGTAGAATTTATTGGAAGTATTATCATTGAGAAGAGAGAAATTAAATTTATAGCAACTAGACCTTAGTCCACAACTGAATCCCAAATAAACTAATTGGTCGTTTGAATCGTAATTTCTTTAAAAAGGTCAAGTCCAATATCACCTCCCAGTTCGAAGGTCGTTGACCTCAGCAGATGTTAAAGGTCACAGGACCTGACAATCATCACATACCAAATTTTTGTTTGTGATACAGATATAGTTGCAAAAATTTGGTATGTGATAATAATGCTTCTACCCGCTGCTTTCCACCATATTTCATGTCTTCTATCTTTCTATCCCTCTATGAAATTTCATAATCTTTAGATGTTCCTACTTAAAAAGACATGTTGTTCATCGATAAGGCCGAAATAACTAAGAATTTTGGTTTGAAGAAATCATAATTTTGTTTGTTATTAAGATATAAAGAAATTTTTTGAGACTAAATATGTAGTCAAATATTTTGCTCAAAAATTCTCTTCCAGAAAAAATTTTAAGATTTTAACTGTAATTAAATTCAGAAATAATATTGAAAATCAAAAACAGATCAAAAATTCAAACTTGAATTAAAGTTCAAAATTCAGATAAAGAAATAATATTCAAAATTCAGATTCAGATTAACTCGTGAATTTGTTATACAATCAAGATAAAAATATCAAGATGCCTATTTCATTGAGAAAATTAAGTCACAAGAATAAGAAGATTTATTATTTTTGTTGTTAATTCTTTTTCAAAACTTCAAATTTGTAACCAAAGTCAGTTTGTAAACACAACTCAGCTGGGAATCACAAAGATTAAGAAGAATTTTATTTTATTTTTAAAGTATTGTTTTATAGACATACCTGATTTTTGTTTTTTTAATCATTCATAGGATTTTAAATATAGAATTTATAAATAGATCTTATAAAGAAACTTCACGTAAGAAAATTTTTAGGGAATGCCATTTTCCTCGGATTAACACTGAAATGTATAAACATTGCAGTCTCTTTAAGTCGGATTCCAAATTAAAATTTTAAACTTGATTCGAGTTTTCAAGAATCAAATTTGATCAGCAGTAGATTCAGCTTTCATTTTTTCTTTTTGAAAATTAATTTTTTTTTTCATTGATTGGAGCTTTTTCCGAAGCATGTTTTTTTCGGAAAACTGAAGTGTTGTAGCTGAATATTCTTTGAAAAATAAATTTGAGTTACTCTACGAGGTTTCCAAACTATAAATTTTATAAAACTTGGTTGACAAACAAAAGAGATGAAGCGGTTTTAAGCTAGAAGTGTCAAATTGACACGCAAGATCTTTAGGGAGTTTTTTTCCTGGGCTTTAAGGGTGCTTTCATAAAATAGTAACTATGCAAAATAAATGATTTCCAGAATTTATTGAGGGTCCCCGAAGAAATTGTATTATTCGGAATGAAGTCTCAAGCCTCCAAACTTCCAATAGTGTCAAGAGCGGATTAGGGTTAAGGGATAGATTTGAGTATCAATTCTTCTTCAGAATCCTCCAGACTCGGTCGATGTTTCACCTTCTTTATCACATACCGTCAAACGGGGCAACATGCAAAAGCAGGGTTAGATGCAACATTTGTATACCACAACACTCATTCAATTTTTATTTCAATATGCTGTAATAAAGTTATCATTGAATGATAACAAATTGATAATGACATAGTTTTAAACATCGTGAAAAAGTTTTTTAAAGTTTTTGATTCTTATAAAAAAATTCCAAAAATCGAGCAATAGATGTACAAATTTTTACATTTTTCGATGCCGTAAAAAACTTTACCTCGTATGACGGATTGGCTTAATGATATCACCTACAAACTTTATATTGCTTTCATTATCCTATACCAACACTGTTGGTGTAAAATTTTTTTTCGAACAATAATCATTTTTTTTTAATAAATATTTTTATAATTCAGTTAGCTGACTGGGGCAAAATGCAACAAAATGCAAATCAGAACTAAATCTCATAAATCGCATTTCCATATGCTGAGAAATGATTGTTTTGCATTATGCGTTTGTTAACATTAAAATTTCCACCATCCTAAGATTTATTTACATGATTTAAGATAATAGCATATTTTGTAGTATTTTTTACCCCTAAATGTATCCAACAGATTAACACTTTTTTCTAGAAAAGATTTTTTTTACAGAAAAAAATGTTAAATTTAATTCGAACAAAACCAAAAATTACTGCAATTGGTTTTTTTATGCGTTATGCCATCACAAATATATCAAAAACTATAAAATTTCAAACGTTTTCATTTGATTTTCCATTAATTACAGAGTTTGTTGCAACTTACCCCTTTTTCTTAGTAGGGTGAAAATCGCATGTTTTTGTAAATTTAAAAATAACTGGTAAAGCCAATAATTTTACTGACTACGTCAGTTTGGTGTCCCATCAACCTAAAAACTTTTTATGTACAAGAGGTATGATTATCTGTAAGCCTTAAGATTTTAGAAGCCATTGAAGTTGAAAAGTGTTGCATGTTGCCCCAGTTGACGGTAGTTATGTTTCGAAACTTCTTTTATTTTAGTTTTGTGTTTCTCATTAATGCACAGTAATGATATTTTAAAAGGTGATTCATCGAAAATTAGCAATTAAAATTCAAAATAATCGATCGCCAACCTACTTTCTTTTCCTGTCGTCGCCATCAGTTGCAAACACTTTCAATGCTTCTTATTAAAATTTAGGTACTTAGTTCAAAGACTGGCACAGGCAGGCAAGTTTGAGGAATGCATTTTTTTTATCTGAAAAATTGACAACAGGCATATGTAACACGACAGACGTTGCTGACAGATGCGCTACCTGTTCAGTTGGTTGATTTAATTATGGGCATTCGGAAATGCGCAGATTTGTGCGAAGGAACTTGTGGTCCACATTTTAAAAATCGTTTACAAGAAACAATTCGCCTTCTTACGCACCTCGAAAACTTTTCCAAGATGTGCATCGATCGTGAGCAGTCGTCGAATTCGGAAGCGCATTTTTGCGGAATGACGAACGAGCCCCGAATAGTGGTGTAAATTTATGCGCCTCACGTTCCCATTCCGAAAATCCTTGGCATATCTTCTGGAGCTGATGGAGGATTTTTTGGAGCATTTTGTCGAGGCAGAGTCTCAGAAATAAAAGGACCACAAGCTCGGACCCCGATCAGTCCTCCATAAAATTGAATTAATTTTCCATATCGCGCAGACGAAAAATTTCCAAAACTGGTCCAATCGTGAGGTCCGGCCGAGTTTCATCTGTCGCGCGCATTATGGGCATTTTTAAGTTTTTCTCAATTTATTTTTGGAATTTAATTCCTGCAAGGGCAATTTTGCAGCTTTACAACGAAGCAAGACGGACAGACCCTATCGCAGGAACATAAATTATGGGCACGACTTTTTTCGTGGTTGATATTTGCAGGTTAACTTTTAGGCTTGCAGGAGGTGTTTTCAATTTTGGAGTAGGTACCTACTTGAACTGTCTGGAAGTTTTGTGCAAGTCATCTGGATGCTCTCTTGGAGTTACATATTTTTCTTCTTGACTTTCAATGTCCTGCTGCCGGCACACCAGTTGGTGTTAATCAGAACAAATAAATTTGGGTCTTATTTTTGCTGGTCATTCTCTGTGCCGGTTTTGGAAATGAGGACAATTATAACAAATTTACTGTTCTTCTTTGGGAAAAAATAACTGGCTCTTTAAATTATGCTTCTTGATTCAAGAGAATTTTTGGTATCCATAACCTGTGTAAGGAAACCTTTAGAAATCTTTTCTACCTTATAAGTGTCTTAATCCTCCACAAGTTAAATCCAACGAGAAAGTAATGCTAACCTTACACCTTTTCCGCGCTGCCGGTCCATATCGGCCAATATAATTCATCCCTGTTCGTCGTCGTTCGGATTGATATGAATAAGCCACAAACGCCATGTGCGTCCGTTGTTGACAACCATAAAGTCGCAACAGAAGACCCCGATTTCAGCGCAAATCCATCTTTGGCGATATCCACTAGCCGGCCGACCGGGCAACGGACTTTGCGCCTCCCAAGAGTTTCTTTTCCCGAAACGAGCCAGCGATGCGATTGACGGTATTCGGATAAAGATTTATCAGCAAGCAATATGTTTAAGCTTTCATGTCGTCGGAACTGGACGAGTGAATGTGTGTGCGGTGCGGTGCGAATCTCGATTCCGAGGTAATTTGTGTTCCTTCTGAATTTGTTGGATTAATGTAGGTCCCCGTACTAAAACGAAACAAATTAACTCTCACAATATTTTCAAGGAGTTTGGAAAAACAAATTTGTCAACTTTCTCTTTTGTAACAGTATAAATATTCTATACATGTATTAGGATCTGTTAGGAAAAATGGCATAGGTTTAGTAATAATTATACTTGAAT
Source organism: Uranotaenia lowii (assembly GCF_029784155.1). Classification (NCBI taxonomy): domain Eukaryota; kingdom Metazoa; phylum Arthropoda; class Insecta; order Diptera; family Culicidae; genus Uranotaenia; species Uranotaenia lowii. Next base: position 38,327,517 of record NC_073692.1, read on the forward strand.
GAAATTTGAATATCATCTTCGAAGAAATTTCTGAACTGCAGATTTTGCAAATGATCACATTTTTGCTATCTGTAACGTTTTGGTATTGCAAAGATGACGTTGTTTAAAATATTGAGTAAGAGACCAAACAAGGTTTAAAAAAAAGTATCGGCTTAAGCGCCAAACTTCCTTCAAAAAAAGTTTGCCAACACTTCGTTTAAGTTGCCCGGCGGCTAGCGGGAAGTCGTGGTCCGCAGCTTATTTAGAAGACGCTAGTTCAGCTCAAATTCAACACTTTTAATTACACTCAGTTGTTTCTTTACAATATCTCGATTTGGCCAATATTACAAAAAAAAAACACCACACGTGAGCGCTCACGGAGCCATCGCAGGTCCGGCTTCCTTTGGCTGATCCGCATACGTAGAAGGTTTCAGGAAAAGTACCATAAAAAAGGGCCGTTGGTGTCCTATTGGAGACCACGGATCACTAAGTCACATTATTGTTTAGGATAAAGTGGTTTCGACTTACTCGACCCTTTTCCGTTGTTTTCTCCGGCTGGCGAGAGCGATCTTTTCTTTTAAACCTCTTTCAATGAATGTTTTTGGCAATGAAAATTGCCGATCCCGCGATAAGCGGTTTCCAGTAAAATGGGTTTGAAACCCATGATCGCTCTCGCGACACTTCATCCCGTGGTGCGATCGGCAATGGGGTGTTGACTGAAGAAGGTTGCTTCGGTGGACCTCAAGGCACGGCCAGAAACAGCAAAGCCCAGCAACACACGGCAACAAACGATGACACACCGCACAGCACTTAGTCGAACTCTCGACTGATCGGGAGAAGGCCCAAAGATACAATGATCCTCGCGCATCGTGGCTGCTGCCCTTTTAAAACTTCTGAACCTCTGCTGTTTGCAGCTGACGATCGAGGTTTTTCGGTTCGGTGTTTTTTCTTTTGTTCGAATTCTAATTGATTTCAGTGGTGCCCAATCTGACCTGAACTATAAATGCTACATATCTCAATAGACTTACATTTGAGTTTCAAATAAAATTGATTTATCTTTTAGGAATACTAATTTTCTCGTCCTTTTATATGAAACTAGCTGATCCCGTACGAACTTCGTTTCGCTTTCGACAATTTTGGGGAAAAAATTCAACAGTGTTTAAAGTCGCTACTATTACTATTACTTGAAATTCAAATTAAACGGTTGATTGGCTTTTTATTAAAATTTATGTGAGAATGTTTTCTTCTCGATCGGTTGCAAAATCTAGACATTATGGCAGAAACATGTACTATTTGTTTGTGTGCACGACAGGTCAAGCAAAAGACCTTCACACTTAAATTGGTATCAATTAACTGCCTCCAACAAAATTATTGCACAAAACACAGAACTTTCAATGAAACCCTTCTTTTCCCATGGCCCGAAATTCGATAATAAACACAGTCGTGTCTGAACCGTCGTTCTGATTAGACGTTTTTTCGGATTGTGTCTCACTTCTAAGTTGTGTGCCGTTCGTCACAAACACGGACATCGAAATTAAAGGATTTTTCATAGAGTTTTCTTCTTCGTCGCGTGTTACTTTCGAATTTAGTTTTACCGGATAGTGTGCCTAAAAAAGTGTCAAATTTGTTGACGCTGCAATGTCGGTGGATGGAAATCCACCCTGGGGCTCCCAGGCTAATCCCCCTGGCCGAAATAACAAGAGAACGATGCCCGTATGGATGGATCGGGACGGTTTACACGGCGATGTCCAATTCTTGGTTATGAAACCTTCTTCCAAAGCCAAACTACCGTCCAACCCGTTCATAATTGCCAAAACCATAGATCAAGCCGTAGGTCGAGTTGAAGCTGCAAACCCAACAGATGGCGGAACCAGCTATTTGCTCAAAGTTCGGAGTAAGGACCAAGCCGCCAAACTAACTCGCATAAATCAGCTAATCGATGGTACCCCAATATCAATCGTCTCCCACCCTACATTAAACACCACACAATGCATTGTCTCCTGCCGGGAAGTTTCTGGCATCTCGAATGAAGATCTTGCTAAAGAGCTGGCGGACCAGGGAGTGACCCGCGTTCATCGATTTCTCAAGAAAACCGACGGAAAAGAAGAACCAACCAACACTATGGTTTTAACAATTAAAGGAACCGTCCCTCCCACCCACGTCTTCTTCGGCTACGTTCGAGTGCCTACGAGAACCTACTATCCACGCCCCATGATGTGTTACAAATGCGGAAAATTCGGACACACAAAGCTCCGCTGTGAACAAACTGAAACTTGCCTTGCTTGCGGTGAAAACGGGCCTCACCCCAACTGCACCAGAACACCAAAGTGCGTGAACTGCGGAGGACCACATGCTGCCATCAACCGATCCTGTCCGAAGCAACAGGAGGAACAAGCAATTGTTCGGATCCGCGTTGACTTGGGAATTTCCCAAGGTGCTGCCATTAAAGAGTACCAGAACCGACGTGCTGCTGCAAGAAATCCCACATCAGTCCAATTGCGTCTGGAAGCTGCCAAAACCGCCAACCTCAACGACGAGAAAGATCTCCGTATTCAACAATTGGAGAACCAGATCGCCCAACTTATGGTCTTATTGAAAAAACTGCAAACAAACAACCAAGTAGTCGCTGATACCGAGGAAGACACAACAGACTCAGACGAAACTATGATCTCCGAAACCAGCACAGCACCATCCACTCCCAAACGGAACAGGAACAGAGAATCGTCCGAAGAACGTAGCCCCAAAAAAGATGCGGAACCGAAAAAGAAAAAGCCTCTCTCGCCGAATAAACCTCAATCTGCCAACCAACGGAAATCGCGGAATCCTACATAGCCTCGCATCTTTTCAAGGTCGGTGAGTAAAGGAAAATGCATTATTGTTTTCTGCAAAAATGGCCTCCCCTCATATTTCCCAAATATCCTCAGACCATACTCCCCCACCAGATAATAACATCCTACTCACCGCCTCATCAATAAATCCCAATCTCTCTACCCCATCTCCTAATCCTACACCCAACAGAAATCCTACCTCCAAAAGAACCTGTAATTTGGCAATCCAATGGAACGCACGTGGCCTCATATCCAGACTCCCAGAAATTCAGCTAATAACATCCAAATATACCCCTATCGTCATAGCCCTACAAGATATTCTAACAAACAATGCTGTCTCTCCCAACCTAATCAAAGGGTACGATTTATATTCCGTAACAAGCCCTACACGCGATATAAGGCAGGGTGCTGGACTAGCAATACAAAACAATACCCCCCACAAAATCATAAACATCAACTCTACTCTTTACACCATAGCAGTAAGACTGCTTTCCCCTCTCGATATTACCGTCGTTTCCCTTTATATCCCTCCTTGTATGAGGTATTCAGATTTCTGCGACCAACTTAACAATCTTATCCCTCAAATCCCTACCCCTTTTCTGATCATGACTGATCCTAATGCTCATTCCACAAGTTGGGGATGTACCTACACTGACAACAAAGGATCGTATATCGAAAACATTATCTCCTCTAAAAATCTTACCCTATTAAACAATGGCCTTCCCACACGCATTGATCCTTCCAATGGTAACACAACAGCTTTAGATATCACAATCTCATCCTGGGAACTGGGATCTAAGTTGTCATGGAACATCCTCGATGACTCCCATGGGAGTGACCACTGTCCCATACTAATAAAACTACAACACACTACTCCTATAGCCTCTACCAGACCTCGATGGAAATATACCGAGGCTGATTGGTTGGGTTACCAAAGTGAAGTAGATCAACAACTTGAAGCCACCCACCCTACTTGTATCACCCCATTCATAAAAACACTCTACGAAGTCGGTCTAAAATACATTCCCCGTACCAGTGGTCTCCCTGGAAAAATATCTGTTCCATGGTGGGGTCCTGAAGTTCGAGACGCAGTCAAGCTTCGTAGAAAGACGCTTCGTGCTCTGAAAAGGATCCCAAATGATGATCCTAGAAAAGTCAATGCCCTCGAATCTTTTAAAACAGCTAGATCCAAAGCCAGAGCTGCAGTCCGCACTGCCAAACGATCATCATGGAAAACCTTTACGGAAGAGATCCACTCCAGTACCCCCTCCACAGTTCTCTGGAATAAAATTAAAACCCTTAGTGGACAACCCCGAAAAAACCAATATACCATCCTTCTCAACAGTCAACACACAAACGACCCACCCCTCCTTGCCGAAGCCTTCTGTACACACTTCTCAGCAATAATCTCATCCCCTATAAATCATTTTCCCCCTAACATCACCACTCCATCCGATGACCACAACCAAGACTACAACTTCGACTTCACATTCGAAGAACTAGAGTTTGCCCTAAAGAAAGTCAAGGGTCTCTCTGCTGGTCCCGATGAGGTTGGTTATCCGTTTTTAAAAAATCTCTCTTTCTCAGCAAAACTAATCTTCCTACAAATTATCAATAAAATCTGGAGAGAAGGTGAAATTCCCGATTGTTGGAAGAATGGCCTTGTAATCCCTATACCTAAACCAAAACTAGATCCCCACCACTTGGATAACTATAGACCTATTACCCTACTGGATTGTTCCGGTAAAATCATGGAACGTATGGTTAACCGACGCTTACAGGCCATTCTTGATAAAGATCAGCGTCTGGACAACCGACAATTCGCTTTCCGTCCAGGTCGCTCTACCGATGACTACTTCTGTCACCTTGAATCCATTCTGGAAGAAACTATAGAAGACGGTAGTCATCTGGAAATTCTGTCGCTAGATATCTCAAAAGCCTTCGATCGAGTTGATCGAACGATGATCATCCGAACTCTTTCTGAATGGGGCATAAATGGACGTATGATCCTATATATCAAGAGCTTTTTGTCGAACCGTTCCATCCAAGTCCTTATAAATGGATTCCGATCATCGTCAAAGACCATACACTCCGGTGTTCCCCAAGGGTCTGTCATTGCACCCACACTGTTCATCATAGCTATTGATTCCCTTTTTAAAAATATTCCTAACAACATTGAAACCATGATTTACGCTGACGACATCCTACTCCTTTCATCTGCACCCTTTATCCATTCCGCTCGTAAGAAACTACAAAATGCCCTTAATATAATAGGAAACTGGGCACCTGCAACCGGTTTCGTATTTTCCCCCACCAAATCCAATCTCCTACACCTAGGCCCAAACCGCAGAAAACTAAACAAACTTCCACCTCTCACTCTTTGTGGTGGAACCATACCCCTTGTTCGCTCAACTAGACTGCTTGGCATTTGGATTGATGATCGCCTGAACTTTAAACGGCATCTTGACCAAGTTCGCAAAAATTCCATCAACAAACTGAATATACTCCGATTTCTCTGCAAAAACACCAGCTCCGCACATCGAGACTCTCTATTCCGCTTTCTACATGGCTGGATTTTACCATCAATACTGTACGGACTCGGCTTTGTTAGTCGAGCAAAGTCTACTCTCCTAAATAAATTGGAGCCCCTGTACAATCAGTGTATTCGAACGATCAGTTCCGCATTTAGAACCAGTCCTATTATCTCCATGATGTCTGAATGTGGCCAACTACCCTTCAAATACCTCATCACAAAGAATATGACTGCCAAATCTTTGAGATGGCTTGCCACTGGTGGCTCTAGAGATTCCCCACTAGTAGCTAGAACTAATACAATGCTTCAGAACCATTGCAACATAACCCTTCCTGATATCTGCAACCGAATGAACAAGCCTTTTCGATACTGGAACGAAAAACTCCCTACAATTGATCTCAGCTTAGCTAACAAAATAAAAGCTGGGCAACCCTCAACGACCGTACAGCCTGTCTTCCGCCACTTAGTTGAGCGTAAATTTAAGTCCATACCACATATCTACACTGACGGTTCGAAGACTGAAAACTCGAAGGTTGGAAGTGGCATCTTCGATCAACAACACAACAGGAGTTTTCCATTACCATCTGCTTGCTCTGTTTTTAGCGCAGAAGCATATTCAATACTCGATGCACTAAACAACTCCTGCCCAGATTCAGGACCCTCAGTAATATTCTCCGACTCAGCCAGCGTTCTTAAAGCAGTCGCTGCGGGGAATCTGAAACATCCATGGATATCATCCATATCAGATCGGGCAGTCAGCAAAAACGTCACACTGACCTGGATACCAGGTCATTCTGGTATTCCTGGGAATGAGGCCGCTGATCGCCTGGCACAAGAAGGCACTAAATTGGAACCACCTGATATTCCCATCCCTCAAAAGGACGCATACAGAAACATTACAAACGGCATCCAACTAGCATGGGACATCGAGTGGAATCAAAATAGGCTTCCAAAATTACGTGAGATCAAAAACTGTACCAGGAGATGGACTGACCAGCCAAACCGGATCGAAAGAGTCGCATTGACAAGGATCCGAATAGGACATACCCGCTTAACCCATTCTCACCTCTTCGACCGATCCGGCCCTCCAATTTGTCCGAGCTGCAACATACAGAACACCATCAAGCACATCCTCACAGACTGCGACATCTATGCTCAAGCCCGGCTTGATTGCAACCTGGCTATCAATATTCGACAAATCCTATCAAACTGCCCACAAGAAGAAAAACGTCTGCTAACTTTCCTCAAAAATACAAAGTTAATTAATGAAATATAACCACTAGCCACGGAGGAGAATGGGATGAATAAGCCATAGATGCTTAAAATCCCGGACAAAAAAAAAAAAAAAAAAAAAAAAAAAAAAAAAAGAAATTCGATAATTGAAACCAATTTTACGTTCCTCAAAACTCCCTTGTGCCATTTTTTCTTTTCAAATTTGTGTAAAATAACGTCAGGAACTTGAAAACAGTGAACAGAGAATATAGACGCCCTTTTCGCCGACCCTTGACACAGAACATGCTACCTGGAGTCAATTGCTCATAGTTTATAACCCTATCTGAACATTTTCATCTCAATCCGATGCATGATCACGACAATATCGCGAAAACAGTGAGCAACTAACATGGACGGCCTTTTTTTTTGACCACGATTCAAAACTTGTCACCTGAAATCAATTATCTTTTCTGTTAAACTCCCATGTGTCAATTTTCATTACAATTCTATGCTCAATCAAGAGAATATCGTAAACACAGTGAACAGATAATAACCCCTTTTGCCGACCCCTGAGTCAAGATTTGAAACCTGAAAGCAAAAGAGCGTCCCTCAAAACTCCTATGCGAAAATTTTTATCTCAATTCAATGTAGAATAACGTCAAAACCGCAAAAACATTAAAGTTGGGTATGGACGACTCTTTCAGCCGACTTCTGATCCACAATTCAAAACTTGAAATCGATTACTCGTCCCTCAAAACACTCATGTGCTAATTTTAATCACAATACGAACTATAATAACGCCAATATCGCAAAAACATAAATCAGTGGATATGGACGACCCCTTTGGCCAACCCCTGACTCTAAATTTGATAACTGTAATCGATTGCTCGTCTCTCAAAACACTCATGTGCAAATTTTCATCACAATCCGGTGTATAATAACGCCAATATCGCAAAAACATTAATCAGTTGATATGGACGACCCCTTTGGACGACCCCTGACTCTAAATTTGATAACTGTAATCGATTGCTCGTCTCTTAAAACACTCATGTGCAAATTTTCATCACAATCCGACGGAAAATAACGTCAATAACGTGAAAACAATATTTGTCTTGTATGGACGACCCCCTTCAGAAGGGGTCGTCCAAAAATCTAAAAACATTTTTCATCATTCCTGGTCCTAATGAGCATCCATGCCAAATTTCAGATTTCTAGCTCTTAAGACGGCTGAGTCTATAGAGGACAAACAAACAAACAAACAAACAAACAAACATACAGATAATTGCTTTTTATATATATAGATGTGTTTTATAGACTTAGGTTTTAGAATAATAAAATTAAAATATTCTTCGAAATAACGAATTTATATGCGGTTCTTAGTAAAATACATTTAGCGTGAACGATGAGCAGATTCGTACAGTGCCATCTATGCGTGAGACAAACCAATCTTGTACGCAACATTACATTTTCTTGCGTACAAGGTATCATCCTTTTCTTCTACACAAGTAGGCGTCATTTTCTTGCGTCAAAGTAGGTCAGTTAAAGTTTCGACCCCTTTGATTTGCAAATGAATACTCGAAATGATGAATAACGAAAGTGACTACGAGAACATCGAATGATTGAATTGAATAGGAATTCTGCTAGTATCAAAAACTATCTTTTAAACTGACGAAAACTAAAAATATTAACGATAAATGTTTGTTGATCATTAGTAACATTTTAATTTAAAAACCGCTTAAAATAATTAACATAACCCATTCTCTGATAAAACGCAAAGACTTTGATAATTGTTGAAATTGAATTTAAACCAGTATTTTATGCTCAAGTTTCAAGTCTAAATGTCTAAAATTCCATCTTCTATAGGACCTATATATGTACATATCTTATATCATATATGTACCGGGCAAACCGCAAAAGGCAAAAGATTGCGTACAACTTCTATAGGGAACATTCAAGAAGTAGGTATGAAAAATGTTCATGGCAGTTCATCATATCAGAAAATCTCTTATGGTATTGCACTGTAACTGTTCCATGTGACTTTTAACTAGAAGAAATGCATGTTTTCTTAACACGTTTATAGCAATCAGGTCTGCAGCAAATATGTAAAAATACAAATATATCTCACTGACATCCTTCTCTATACACACTAAAATTATTTTTGCTATGGTCGGGGCAATTTTGAAAAAACAGCGAGAATAATTTTTTTGTAAATTATTTATTCAAAACGGCTCATATCTTTACCCGAATACGAAAATATTGTAACATAACAGTTCCTGTAGTAGTTATAAAACGATTAGAAACAGTGTAAAAAAAAACGTTAGTAAAATTATATCTGAAACCATAAAAAACATTGCACTTATCTTGAATTCCAAAACGATGGTCTGTTGAATATGGCGTTAAGTTATGTTACTGTTTAAAACTGTTAAAACTTCTATATGGAGACACTGTTTTAGAAACAGTTAGGGAATTGTTTATAAAACGCTTATGGATAACGTTTTCAAGGCATTGAACTGTTTCTAGAATGAACATGTGTAGGCATATTTTTAACGGTTTGTCAAACCGTCAATCGAACTGTTACGGAAATCGAAATGATCATTGTACGAACCGTTTGTACTAAGATTACTGTTTTTTTGATGGTACCTCATATAACGTAACCATTGAAAAAGCTTTTAGATTATATCATTAAACTGATAAGAAACGTTACAAAAATACTGTAATACTTACAGTCAGTTTAAGAATAAAAAACGCTAGTTAGTAAGGTCTCAATGAAATATAACGATACAAATCTTTTTGAGAAATTTCTTTATTCATTGTATTTATTTTCTTCACATTTTAACACTTGCACTCTCATGTGGCACTTGCACTGTTACCCACCTTCGAAATAACGAAATATATCGGGTTTCATGTCCCTGCTGTTTAATTCCATGTCGCAATCGGCCTTTCCTCTGAATGTAAATAAGTGCCTCAGGAGCACTCCCAGGATGCTGAAAAATGCAAATCGATTACTTAAAATTTATCAACACTCGACATTATGTTTAAAGCTTACCTTCATTAGCTGTTTTCCAATAAATTGCATCTTTTAAAAAGTGCCCAATTGATTTTCGCTATAAGAAAAATTTTTGAACAAAAACGGCTGACTTGAACATGTGCTAGCAGCTGTCAATATTTGCTTAGCTCTGTTCAATGATGAATTACAATAAATGTTTAATTATTAATAATGGAAACCAAACGATTTATGTTACCGTTTTTTTTTTCTAGATCAAATTTGAATGTTATTTATTGTTGTTTATTGAAAATAATATCATCTGACATAGGTGTCTTAATGATCTACTTAATACTATTTGTACATAACATTATAGGCATTCTTAGTTTCGTAATTGTACGCTTAAATCAGATTCAATCCGACGTCTAAAAATTGAAACGGATACATTAAAGTCAAAGTGTGTAAAATGACGTAAAAAGCATGTTATAGCGGAACGTAGAGGGTCGTTGCTGCCATAGCGTGTACTTCTTGATTCCAGAGAGAGCCAATTTCGATTGCGAAGAGTTCGTTCTGGTGCATAGATGTTACATCGGGAAAGCAGCCATGCGCAATCGATTTCGTTCCGTAAAATCTTTGCCACGAATAGAGATTGGCCGATGGAATGACGATTCGATAGCGTCTGGAGACCAAGCAGGGCACAACGATGAGCATAAGGTGGCAGGTTTAAAGGATTCTCCCAGGGTAGCTCACGAAGAGCATAACGCACAAATCGTCGTTGAATGGCCTCAAAACGCGTAATCCAAGCAGTTTCGAAAGGCCACCATACCAGGTTCGCCGATTCCAGTATAGATCGAACCAGGCAGCAATACAGAGCTCGCAAGCAGATCGGATCGGTGAATTCTTTACTCAAACGTATGATGAATCCCAGCATGCGGTTTGCCTTTTCAAGTACCACAGAGTAATGACGTTTAAAAGTCATACGACTGTCCAATAAGACGCCAAGATCCTTTATTTCCTCCACACGATGCAACTGCTCACCCAGTATATTGTAATTATACAAGAACGGATGTTTCCTGCGTCCAAATGTTATAATACAGCACTTCGAAACGCTCAAAACCAATAAATTACAGGCACACCAGCTCACTACTATGTCCAGAAAGCGTTGTAACGCGTAACAATCAGCTAGACTGTTTATAACTAAATATATTTTTAGATCGTCTGCATACTGGAGAACGCCACATCCCATGAGTAGCAAATTTATATCATTACAGAACAGCGTAAACAGTAATGGACCCAGATTGCTGCCTTGTGGTACGCCAGAGTTTGGAATGAAATCAAAAGATTCAGCAGAACCAATTTTAACAGCTAATCGGCGATTCGTTAGGTAACTTTTTATCCATGCACACAGTCTTTCGGAAAATCCTAAGCGTTGCAATTTTTTCAGGAGGATTTCATGATTCACTGAATCGAATGCAGCTGATATATCTGTGTAAATAGCATCGATTTGTTTGCCGCCATCCATTTTCGATATACAGAAGGATGTGAAAACTGTTAGATTTGAAGTTACCGATCGTTTAGGGAAAAATCCATGCTGATTCTCAGAGATCCAGTTCCGACAAGCTGAGAACATAACATCGTTGACGATCCTCTCCAATACCTTTGAGCATGCAGCTAGCGATGTGACACCTCTGTAATTAAGAACATCTTGTTTGTCGCCTTTTTTGTGGACTGGACTCATATGCGATTTTTTCCAGATGGAAGGGAATTTCTGTTGTACCAGGGACTGATTAAAGATGTGGGTAAGAGGTTTTATCAGTGAAATGCGACATTTTTTCAATACGCACGCTGGTATTCCATCTTGTCCGAATGAAGTGGAATACTTCAAATTAATGATAGCCTCTGAGACCATTTCCTCACTAATAGCAAAAACGTCCAGATCCAGAACATCAATGGGTAATCGCGTGACGGCAGCGTTTAGCTGATCGGCAGTTGGCGATTCGACTGAAAAGATACTGGAGAAGTGCGTTGCAAAAAGGTTGCATTTTTCAGCAGGTGACGTAGCCAATCTACTATTTAATTGGAGTATCGCAGGAAGACCGGATTCTTTCCGTTTGGAGTTCACAAATTTCCAGAACTGTTTTGGATTACGCCGGAGTTTACTCTGAGTGCGATTTACATAAAGGCGATAGCAAAGTCGATTGTATATCCTATATCGTTTTGTAGCATCATTTAGTTTGATTTTTGTAAATGGGCACCTGGAATTACAAAACTTCCGCAGCAATTTCGAACGTGTCTGTTTCAAACGCTTCAGGTGAGCATTAGTCCAAGGAGGTCGAAGAGGAGGCCGCACCAGGGGTACGGATTGGTCAAAAACATCATCCAAAATTGCGCAAAAAGTACTAACAGCCATATCAACATCAGTACAGCTATGGAAATTAGACCAATCATATTCAGAGAGAACACGGTTGATTGTATCGAAATCCGCACGACTAAAGTCACGAGCAGATGTATCGAAAACCTCTACAAACTCAATGGGATTCGGGAACGAAATTTCAAATTGTAAAGGAGGATGATACATGTCTATTGGGACGACGACATCGCTGGCCTCGATTATGGAGCTGATCATAATAGATTCATCCGAAAAAACCAAATCCAACGTTCGATTTTGGAAGTTACGTATCCCGTTTCGTTGATTCATTCCATTCAATGTTGTTCCGTCCAAGAGTTGAGCACTAGCAGTGTTCAATAATGAGGAAGAATCCAACACCATGCTGTTACTTGGTCCAGGAATCCACAACAATTGCGGCTGATTGAAGTCACCAAGAAAAATAATACTACTTGAAGGGTGTTGTAGTCTAGCTTCTGATAACGCATCAACATGTAACTCGATAATTGAGCTATCCTGACTTTTTTCCGGTGGTATATATGCTGATCCAATCAAGAATGAGTTACTTCCATTGGACACCTTCACCCACAAGTTTTCTATGCTATCGTCGTTAAATGTAACGATTGATGAACTAAGCTTGCTTGAAACCGCTATGAGGACCCCGCCACCTCGACTACGACGGCTATTGGCACTATTTCTGTCGCAGCGAAAAACATTAAACTCAGAACCGAATAGTTGACTAGAAGGTATTGAAGAATCAAGCCAGGTTTCGGTGAATGTGTAGATTTCGTAGCATAGTTCAGATGCGGCAATAAAGCATTCAGAAATTTTAGATTTCAAACCACGCACGTTCTGGTAATACAGGCGGAGAATGTTCATGGATGGCTCAAAAATGTGTTGCGACGTTTTCTGATGAAAGACAGGAGGGCTTCTGCAAGACGAGGACGGGTCACTGAACGCAGCGAAAGATATAAATGGGTACTTGCCTGATTGCACAGGCTGGAGAGCCCCGTTGCCTTCTTCGAACACAGGGCCGGGACGGCTGTTGTCGCTGGCTGGAATCTGCGCGACTGTGACGAAGGGCTCGGGGGCCTCCATTGTGCTAATTTCGTTGCGTCCCGGGGGTCCAATCAGCAACTGTTCAGCAAAATTCTTGGTCGAGTATTCGTCAATCACGTCTAATGGCACACACACATTAAACCTTCCATCCAATCGATAACCAAACGTAGGAGGTCTGTAAGGCGTAGGCGCAGGGCAGTCATTGAACGAATGAGAACATGAAAAAGAGTACTTGCCTGGCGACACAGGCTGGAGAGCCCCGTTGCCTTCTTCGAACACAGGGCCGGGGCGACTGATGACGCTGGCTGGAATCTGCGCGACTGTGACGAAGGGCTCGGGGGCCTCCACCGTGCTTAATTCAATGCACCCCGGAAATCCAATCAGCGAGCAATCTGGCGAGTGTTCCGTGTATGTGATGAAACTAGAATGTATGGGTTTGTGACTCCGTGAATTGCTCAAATGAGACAAATACTTGCCGTGACATGGCAATCGGGAGCCTCTCCCTTGACCACCTGACCAAAAGACGGGACGACTTAAAGCAGGAACAAATGATCGTTGGTGGTCAGGTAAGAGAGCTTCCAAATTGGCATGAGAGATGCGTCCCGGTATCCAATGATGTTTACTATTAGGCCCCAACGGTTGTCGAATTTGGTAGTTTCTATAGCGGTCCGCGAAATTGTCGAGAGCTATAGTCCATAAATTCCCTGAAGAATAATCCCTTTGGCCAAGACTGTGGGTCCATTGCTTTATTTTTCAACTCCGGAGAAATTCCAACCTTGAATGAAATGAAGCGGAACGACGTGGTGTCACTTCCTCTGGGGACTAGTTTCACTACGTTGACATCGTCCGCACCAAGGTTGGCTTTAACCATGTCTTTAACTGCTTCTTCGGAAACATCGGGTTTGATGCGGGACAGGTATATCCAAAATAATTTTGAATTCTCGTCGTCGCACAACGGAATTGAAACAATATTCCCTCCAGATGCTTGTTTCGAACCAAGTTGGCAAGGTTCAGCAGAAACAGCATCAGGAACTCGAGTCCGCTTCAATGGACGCCTGAACCCAGACGTGGGTGTTGATTTTGTCCACACAGGGGTTTGAACAGGTTTCGGTGCAATCTTTTGAATGTCGGAACGCAATTCAGAAATTGCGCTCGTTAGCTGTGTTATCACGTTGTTCTCAGGTAGAGCATTGAAAGCCATTGAGCGAAAACTAGCATTCGAGAATAGTCCAGCACAGTCATCGCAAAACCAGAAGACGTTTTTTGCGAGCGTTTCTATCTGTCGAGCCAAACTTTTCGACAAACCCGTACATTGAGTGTGGAATCTTTTGCCGCAGAATCCTTTGCAATGTATTTGCTCGATTCCCGAGATGGCTTCATTGCAATTCGAGCAGCTGTGATCCATAACGCCGGAAAGTATGCAGAGTGTTTTCCTTCACTGGAACTTTTTGTGCTACTCACAACCAGATGTCGCTTTAGTCGAAAAAAATCGAGTAGGATTGTTTACAAAACGGTCTCGATAGTAAACAAATCAGTGAGAAAAACCCGGAACTTCGGCGCAGGTTTATCACTTCCTCGCGCAACTTTACGACACAAATCAATAGTTTACGCGTTTAAAACGGACTTCTGACGAGGCAGACAACACAAAAATAAATTTAAAGGTATGTTAACACGTTAAAAACTGTAGCTTTAAGAACCTTCTAGCAGAACCGTCAGATGCATAACAAAATTACAGATAGACAGAACAGGTCTGTAACATTTGACAGAAGGCATGAACGCTACAGATAACGGTTCGAGATCTTTTGTACGATTATTGATAAAACTGAAGTAAATCTTTGAATGGTATCTTTCACCTTTTCAGAAACCATCACATTTTCATATTAATGTTCATAAAAGATTCTTATCGTTGTCGAAGCAAAGTTCAATATAATAGCTACGTTTACAGTGACAATAACTATTTACACAGCAGTAGACGAATCGTAGAGACTGTTTGAGATTCAGTTTTTTAGTATGCGGGTAGGCTTTAAGGAACCAAACTCGTTTGTTTGTTTAGGCAATAGTACGCCTTAATCTTGTACACTTTTATTTTTGAAAAAAAGAAAGGTAGATAGAGTCCCACAGCTACTTCAATGCGTGCCTCCAAAGTTCGAATTTAGCTGAACAAAGGTTCCAAAGGAAATTGGTACCGAATTTTCTCGAATGCGAGTATGAACGTTACAGAATATTCCTTAAATAGCCTTTTTGAGACACGTAAATCACATCACTCAGTGTTGAAGTTACAAATAGGGCTTCAAACTAAAGTGTTATGGGCAATTCGGACGACGGAGAACAAAATAATACTAGGACACTCGCGTTAACAAAAAGAAACGTGTTTATTGTTCGAGGTCTAATTTAAGAGAGTTAACAAAAACGGAAACAGTCCATTAGCAGCATTTGACAGCTGTGATAAAAACAGGGACGCATTCAGCGTCATCGAAGGGGAGCGCAATTAGAGATGTACGCAGGGTTTGCACTCTCAACACAAACAGCCTTCCATGGACTTAAAATTCCAAAAAGTTCCTCAAATACCCTTTTCGTGACATGTCAATCAATTCCATTCAGTATAAAAGTTACAAATTGGGTCTCAAATAGCCTTCCATGGACTTGAAGTTCCGAAAAAATCCTTAAATAGCCTTTTTGTGACATGTTAGCCATTCCATGAATATGAAATGTAAACGAACATCACAAAAGGGCATATAATCAATAAATCATTTTTTGGAGCTTGGAAATTGTTGAAATGTATAATTAAGATTGAAACTTCAACTTAGAACAACTTAAAGCTAACTCGCAAAGGATTGTTTTTGAAAAGAGTAAATTTTTTGCTTCAAAAAATTTTGTCCAACTTGTCGTAACCGGCATATTATTGGCATCATAAATTCTGCCTTCTTACGAGAAAACCTCCGCATGTCCGACCGCTTCAAAATTCGCTAACAAACTGACTCGTGTTCTTCTTGTCTCTTTCAGCAGAGTCATTCTAGCTAATGCGTGAAAGAGATTTCTCTTTCACGCTGTTTCTCTGACAGTCAAGCAGGGTTGGGGTAAAACTCACGGAAAATATTATTTACACGCACAATGAAAACAAGTAAAGCTTGAGTTATGTCTTGAATTGATGTTAAGGATCTTTTGCTAATTTCGTAGTTAATTTGCATTTTTCATACACAATTCCTATACACCACACAACTGTATTTACTTACCACGAATTTATCACACATTGAAAGTCAGTTAAAGCAATTCATTAATTAAATATCAAGATAAACTCAAGAATTAGTATAATTTTATGCTTAACGGTTATAAACGTGGAATTTCAATTTTTTTTAAACCGATATTATTTTAACGGATGTTTGATTTATATGCTGTTTCATAATGTTTCTGAGTAATAATCAACATTCGTCTTTGCTGCTGGCCGCTAGCTGAGGGTATTCTACACACAACGAAAAAAATCTGTAAAATCACATCACATGTGATGTAAATAAAAAGAAGCATCATATATGCCGGAGTTTTCAGTGCTAGTTGGAAATTACACGCCAGTGAAATGTTGCAACGTGTAAAATAAAGAATGATGTAAAATATGGCAACATGTAAAATAAAAATGATGTAAATTATAAAACCACTGAATATTGGAAGAAAAACTTTCCAATTGGAATCTGTTTTGTTTTATTTATTGGTATTTATGATTCAATAATGGAATTATCTCATGTCATAATAAAAATAAAACCTTTTTGTAATTAATTTAATTTATTTCATTTGGTGACAATGATTTTTTTAATCTCACAATTTTTTATATTAAGAGTCACATTTACACTTTTATTTTTTCTCGAAGACCGGATCCAAAGTTTAATAACTTCTGCTTCCAGAACCGCTTCCTGCTTCACGAAGATCTCTGGGAATTTTAATCGCGGGAAAACTGCTTAAAAATACTTTTTGTTGCACGACTTTGACTTGACACTTTGTTTAATTTTGTCTGATCCTATTAAATTAAAATTCAATGTCCTCATCACATTCCATGTCGTGTAATTTTAAGAAATTTCTATTTCCATTACATCACATATGATGTAACAAAAACGAAGCATCACATATGATGGAATTTTCAGTGCGAGTTGAATATTCCACGTCTGTAAACTTCAAAAGACGTGTAAAATTTAAAGACATGTAAAATATTAATGACGTGTAAAACTTAATTCGCACTGAAAATTCCGTCGTGTGTGATGCTTCTTTTTATTTACATCATATGTGATGTAAATTTACATCAAATAATCGCGTTCCGTGTCAAGTAATATTTGTGTCATACGAATTCAGTGCTGTTAAGGATTCAACTTTTTTTAATTTGTAAATTTACATCAATAAATCGCGTTGCACGTCATGTAATGATACAGGTTTTCAATTTCAGTGTTGTTAAGGATTCAGATTTTTTTTCTGTGTAGGAAAGCTTATTACCACTTCGAATTTCAGCTACCGGTGAGGCAACATCTAGGCGTGGCGTCGTGCCAGCGTGTTTGGCTATCATCTCGGAGGGTCGCGGTTTAAATCTGGTACCAGGACTAATTTTTCCCATTGGGTTGTTTGATTGCTTGAGAGAGCGAATCAAACAAATGTGTAGCAGAACTGGATTGCGTGCCGGCATTATCGAACAAAGTTAAAAACAAAACAATTAATACCGTATTTGTTTTCTCCCCTCGTTCAGTGTTCCACCGCAACCTGTATACACATCTCAGGTGGCGATGAAAATCCCGTGCTAAGTGTTAGTAAAAGTTTTTTTTTTGTAAACATTGAAACCATGACAATTCGTGACGTCAGTTGCATTTCCAAACAAACAAACAACCGCGAAAACTATAGATAAAAAAATCATTGCCAACTGCTGTTTACGATTCTCGCCTAGGATACATAAACATCCTGGCAAGTGACGTAGCCTTAGTTTACCTTTTTACTTCTTAATAACAAGTTCTGTATTAGTGTACGTGTTTCTTCATCACCTTCTTTCCACCACATAGGTTCCACCGTACCCGATGAAAACAAACACAAATCGTCGCCAGTGTATTGCTACCTCACTCACTCACACGCTCTCTCGCAACACTGACAACATTTTTGGGACACAACCGCCCGAACAAACAAACAGTTTGACAGCACCTAGTGGTGCACCAGTGCAACACTCGGCATAAACAAATACGGTATAAGTAAACTGAATTGAGGTGATGGGAGGAATAAAGATGGATGTCGAGAAGCCGCCAGAACCACATGGGCTGGTGACCAAAGTAAAAGAGGAGAGGAGAATTATTGTTTTTTTTTTATTGCTGATTAAACGTTTACTTGTGGGCTGAACAGTAGGCCGTGTAGAGTCCATACTGCACATTTTATTCGTTACTAGCTGATCCCATACGAACTCCGTTTCGCTTTCAACTTGGAATGTGTCATGAACAGTTTGTATGAAAGTCAATTGCCAAGCATTTTTTAGATGCACTTCAGAATTCATTGTTAAGTAATATTTGAAAAAATATTGGACGATCACTTTTTCTGTCGTCTTCTATTAATTTTGAAATCAGGAAAAAATTGACCGTGCCAAAAAAAACCCGTGTATAAATTTCGACTCGATCGTTGCATAACAGAGCAATTATTGCCAAAAAGTTAAACCCTATTCGGTGGCCTCTTATACAGTCTTTGATATCTGAAATTTATTGCCCTTCCCTCAAAACTCCCGTGTGCAAATTTTCAAAGCAATGACAAATTAATTAATATGGACGACCCATTTCGTCGACCCCTGGCAAAAAAAACATCTGAAATCAGTTGGTCGGCCCCGAAAACTACCGTGTGCAAATTTTCATCCCAATCCGATGTCAAATAACGACAATATTGCAAAAATACTGAAAGGTTAATCTAGACGACCCCCTTTGCCTGCCCCTTACTCTGAATTTAATACTTGAAATCCATTGCTCGTCCCTCAAAACTCTCGTGTACCAATTTGCATCTGAATCCGATGAATAATAACGACAATATCGCATTAACAGTGAATAGTTAATATGGACGACCCCTTTGGCCGACCCCTGTTTGTAATTTGGATAAGTGAAATCAATTGTTTGTCCCTAATAACTTATATGTGCAAATTTTCATCGCAATCCGATATATAAAAACGTCAATATTACTAAGAAATTGAAAAGTTGATATGGATGACCCCTTTTGCCGGCCCCTTGCATTGAATTTGATACCTCGAATCGATTGCACGTCATTCGAAACTATCGTGTACCAATATTCATCTAAATACGATGCATAATAACGTCAATATCGCGAAAAAAGCGAACAGTTAATATGGACGACCCCTTTGGTTGGCCCCTCTCACAAAATTTGACACCTGAAATCAATTGCTCGTCTTTCAAAACATTTATGTGCAAGTTTTCTGCACAATCCGACGAAAAGTAACGTCAATATCGCGAAAACAATATTTGTCTTGTATGGACGACCCCCTTCAAAAGGGGTCAACCGAAAATCCGGAAACATTTTTCATCATTCCTTGTCCTAATGAACATTCATGCCAAATTTCAGCTCTCTAGCTCTTAAGGCAGCTGAGCCTATTGAAGACAAACATACAAACGAACAAACGGAAATTACTTTTTATATAGGGTGAGTGCTCCTACTTTGGACCTAGAGCCTACTTTGGTCCTAAAATGTCGAAAATTGTAAATAATTCTTTTTGCTGGCATAGAATTAATATATTTCTATGCACACAATGAATTCTTATTCTTCCTGAACCCAACCATACCGTTTTTTGATATTAAAAACCTTTTTGATAAAATTTTCAACGTTTTTAAAAATGTAACCCCTCATCAGTAGTAAATCAGACAGCTCTATTAGTGGGGCGCGTTTTTAAAAAATAGAGTGTTTAAAGAAAAAACACGTTTTTTACTTTCCAAGCCAAAGTTTAAAGCAAAATTACTTTCACTGTGAAGTTTATGAGACATCCTACCAATTTTTCATAAAATTCATGAAAATCAATGGAAAACTCGGAAAATATGCAACGGGTCTAAATATAGGAAACTTCCGACTTTGATGTTCCATGTTTAGACCTATCATCACCAAAACTTTGTATCAATACCAACAAATCTACAAAGGTGCGAATTTTGACTGAGGCCTTATTCCGAAACAATATTGAATATTTCTAACAGTTTTTGCCAGCTTAACGCACATAAACTACAAGTAAGTAGACACAAACAAGTTTCAGTTATTGTTCTGCTGATAGAGCTGACGGGAAATGAAAGTGTTTGTGATATTCATAACAGAAATTTAATTTTTTTCTAAAGGTTAATAAGCTGTAATACTTTTGTATTATAATAATTGATTGAAGATAACATTTTCAATAAATTCGTTTATTTATTTTCGAAAAATCATACTTTTATATGAATTTTAGTTCTAGGTCCATTTAAAGGAACCGGTCCAGTACCAAAATAGGAACAGTAGGTTCAATGTTGGAACTTTGAATCATCCATATCTCTGCAAATCTCTCAATAACGGCGAAACCTATGTTAAAAATTTTCATTGAAACTTGCAGATAAGATCATGTCTTATAAATGAATTCCCTTAAGGATATAAATTTCCCGTCCATTTTTGAGAAAATCATGATTATTCAAAAACCATCGCTTAAAGGGTCCAAAGTAGGGCAACTAACCCTATATAGATTTTCACCAGTCAAAATATATTCACTCCGACTGCCCGTGACATTCTCTTCCACACTCCCCGTGATGTGTGTCCTTCTCTTCCTTTTCCATCCGTCTCCAGGTATGTGAAATACTAAGGTATGATATAATTATAAACAATGTAAATCTGATGAATGGTAGAACCCTACAGGCCGTTCAAATCTGTAATGGAACTTCAAAGTTTCAATAAGAACTTAAACATTGATTATGCTGATTAAGCTGTCTTCGGCCTTTTAAACGAGACTTTTTGCATGCAAAAATGTTTTCAAGATCTTGGGGCGTTGTATTTTTTTACAACACTGTTTCTATTTCAGCCGTATGTGATAGAAATATTGCTATTTTTGCATCACAGCATGCGAAAATACAACACGTGTTGTAAAAAAACTATAACGCCACACATCTTGAAAATGTTTTTGCATGGCAAAATTTTCAAAACGTACCGTAAGTGTCAAAATTTTTACCAATTTTTCCCAACACCAGTGAACTTGTTCTCAGTACGACGACATGTGTCAGGTCCAAGAGGGTCTTTTCTGTTTTCCTCTATTCTTTTTCCTTTGGCTTAACAACACACGGCACAACAACATACAGAATCCAGACAGCAAGAACCGATCAGCTCGTTAAAACCCTAATCCACACGGTATTCACATTGGACAGCAGAAAACAAGGTTAACAACAACATCCATCTGCTGCTCGCGAGCTCTTCCGGGATGCCGGGATGAAGCCTGTCAGGATCTGGCCGATTTCCATTCAACACAAGTGACAACCAGAAGAAATTCAATGGTCCCTGTACTTCGGGTTTCGAAGCATAGCATAATGACCAACCAAACAATCATTAACCATGCAAGTGACGAAAGCAAAACGGCAAATATGTGACGTCTGTGGCGAAAATTAGTTAAAAATAAACCCAAAAGTGTAACCCTATCAAATCCGACGAGTGGTTCTAAACTCTTTACACTAATTTTGTCCGTGTTATGTTCTGGGCTGAATGGGCCCTACCCCAAAGACTTTGCTCCAAATCAGTCCACTTCAGAATCATCAACTTTGCCTTTTTGATTATTGGTATCCATTTGACCCGGGTGGTGACATGAGAGGGTCCCATCCGTGTTTACGACCCTGGTTATCGCGATTCCTTTGGATTTCCCTCTAGTGAATTCCTCCGGAGGAAAGTGCTGCGAAAACGACCCTGAGATCCTTCTTGTTAACCTTTCCCAAAATTCCCACCCACTGAGCAAACTCCGTGTTACAGTTGAGATGGATTAGTTTCTCTGGGACTCCTCGTCGCCTAAGAGCCGCCCAGATGATTTCAAGGTTCAGTCGGTCAATTGCTTTTTCGAAATCAACGAACACCAGAAGAAGAGAGTCCTGGGGATCACTTTGCAGAGAATTGTGAGAGTTGTACAGATCAACGTTATGCCTCACCAGTTACCGTGCTCTGTCAGGTATCTCATTTTTGGGACCTTTACGAGGATACTTTGCATCCAGTCTCCGGAAATGTGCAGTATCCTAGATGTCAGCAAAAAGACAGTGCAACATTTGTGGTGACGGACAAGGCAGGGTCACCTTTCAGCTTTGTTGGATTGCACGTTTTTGGTTGCCGCTTCTATTTCAGCCAGTTGCCAGCGAGAGTTGAACTTTTTGTGACCCTTTCTTTAAAAAATAAATAAAAAAATATTTCTTGGCTTCATGATGTAGACATCAACTTCAGCTTTCGTATGCATAAGGCTAATATTTTTTTTACGTGTAATATAAAGGGTGATACGGTCAAAATTTGGTCAAGGGAAAACGCGTGTAAATCGGTGAAATCGTTCATTTAAAAAATCAAATTAAATTTCTTTTTCAAGTTTAATTAGTATAAAATTCAGGAAAAATATTCAGTTAGGCTTCCGCTTTTCCAAATCCGAATTGCCGGGCCTAACGCTTAACCCCTGCCATCAGATTTTGTACAGCCACCTTGTCCACCTTATTCGCCGCAGAAAGCCAGTTTGCCTTGAACTTTTGCTCGTCCTTAGCAGTTTTTTTGGTCTTCTTTAGGTTCCACTTGACAATAGCCCAGTATTTTTCAATTTGGCGGAGCTCTGGCGTTTTGGGAGGGTACTTTTTCTTGGGAACCACCTGCACGTTGTTGGCGGCGTACCACTCCATGGCCTTTTTACCGTAATGGCAAGATGCCGAATCCGGCCAAATCAGTACGGAACAACCGTGTTTCTTTAGGAAAGGCAGTAGACGTTTATTCAAACACTCTTTCACGTAAATTTCTTGGTTGACAGTCCCGGAAGCTACGAAAATGCTGCTTTTCAAGCCACAGGTACAGATGGCTTGCCAAACCAGATATTTCTTCGCGAATTTTGACAGTTTCATGTGCTTGAAAATATCTGCTACCTTTCCCCTTCCTTTTGCCGTATAAAACTCCTGTCCGGGAAGCTGCTTGTAGTCGGCTTTGACGTAGGTTTCGTCGTCCATTACCACGCAGTCAAACTTCGTCAGCATCGTCGTGTACAGCCTCCGGGATCGCACTTTGGCCGTCGTATTTTGTTTATCATCGCGATGTGGAGACACTACCTTCTTGTAAGTCGATAGTCCGACTCGTTTTTTGGCTCGATGCACGGTTGTAGATGATACACCCAGCTTATTTGTGGCATCTCGGAGAGAGAGATTAGGGTTTCGCTTGAAACTACCGGCAACTCTTTTTGTCGTCTCAGCGGCTTCCGGTTTTCGATTTCCCCCCGATCCAGACTTCCTGGCTGTCGACAAACGTTCCCCACAAACTTTAATTACATTTGTAACGGTTGATTTGGCAACTTTTAGCGATTTTGCCAGCTTTGCGTGCGAGTAGCTCGGATTTTCGCGATACGTGAGCAAAGTTTTGATACGCTGCTCTTCTTTCTTGGACGGCATTTTGACATCTAAAGAGTGAATTCCAAAATCAAAATAGGAGCAACATTCTACACACACACACACACACACCTTCAAAATGAGGGGTGTTCAGGATTTTTAAATGCAAAATTGAAAGAAATACGTCAAATTGATATTGACCAAATTTTGACCGTATCACCCTTTAGGTAATGAATGAAATATTGGCATTTGTAGAAAACACTTTTCTTCAACGAGTTCACTCGTTTTTTACTCGAAATGTTCATGGAGTACATGGAAATTTGGCGATTCGCTTAGGTGGGGTATAATAGAACATGTTGCCCTATTATCATTTCATCGCAATAATGGGTTCAAGATGGGAAGAAAATGACTCATGTTATTGCATTTACATTTAATTTACATTTAATGAGTAAAAAAAAATATTTAAAAAATCCTTTTTTATTTTTTAATATGAATTTGGTTTAACTGAAGGGTCATCAAATTGTAGGGATTTAGAGCTTTTTCAAATTAATTTGCTTAGACAGAGGACAATCCAAATCGTAAGTCATTCCGCAGGCTTGGTACTGCAATATTATGCCAACGACCCTCGCCAATAAAACAAAATGGCCATACTTTGGCAGGGTTCCGTAACGCCTCAGCATCGCCCAATGTCCACTTGTGTTTGGCTGCTGCCGTCGCGCCGAGCAGGACAGAACGATTCAACTTTTCCGCAGCAATAACCCACGCGTTTTATTCAGTTTTAACAATGGGAAACGGGTGAATATATCCTGCCTTAATCTCGAGGTCGGAAAACTTTTGCCAAGTCAAGCCACTTGTCCACAAATATACAGAAATGCGCACACACACACATCCACACACATGCTGGCATCGCATCCAAAAACAGACTTGGCGAGGCTAGGATGCATGATGCGATGTCGAGATGCTCCTTGCTCCAGTCGATTATTTTGCCAAGAAAGCTTGGAATAATGTTTCGCATCCTTTCTCGGGAGAGCCTCAGGAGCCAAGAGCTGTTGGCTTGCCAGCAGCGTCTTAAACTTTGTTCTCTCAAGACGATAATCCATATTCTAAAGTGTCTTCTTCCTGGCCCGGTCCGGCTGGCTATTACCAGACAATAGTTGGGGCTCCGACCGCCGGAAGTGGAACAAAGTTCGGAATGGCCACTTTTCCGACTGAGATCCAAAGACAAAACTGCCTTCACGGAGGTTCCGAGGCGAGTGGAGGATCTTTGGACTTGCAAGCCATTCTTTGCTAGCCGTGTCGTTTCGAAAAGTTGCACCATAAGATTCCTAGCTTTACTGGTTTTTTTTTCTATTCGATGCTGCATCTCTCGAACTTGGCGCGCCTCCGTGAGGAAATCGGAAGCGGAAGAATTAAATTAATGCATTATTGTAGTTTGTTGTTTCTCTTTGTGTATTTACGCAGCGGTCGGTTGGTAAGAATTGCTATTTACGCTATACTTTGGAAGCTTTCTTGTGTTTGGTTAATTCTAGAGGTTGTCCGCAAGTTTCTCAACATTCTTATTAACTATATGAAAGTTCAACTATATTAATGAACTATACTTTTTAAACCAAAACCCTATGTATAACAGACTCTAAAGGGTGTCACGATGAAATTGCACACACACACGATTGATTCGCAAAATTCGAGTTTCCATCCGATTACCATCAAATTTTCAGGGATTGAAAATTTGTTTATTTTATTTTTTATTTCCATAGTTTTCCGTCTCGCGACATATAACTTGACGAACATAATTCCTAAAATTCACTCGGTCCATGGCAACCGTTCTCCAATTCCTCGGGCACCCCACGTTCGCCAGATCACGCTCCACTTGGTCTAACCACCTCGCTCGTTGCGCCACCGCTCGTCTTGTTCCTACCGAATTCGTAGCGAACACCCGTTTTGCAAGACATTCGTTCGGCATTCTCGCAACATGTCCCGCCCAGCGTATCCGGCCAGCTTTCACCACCTTCTGGATATTAGGTTCGCCGTAGAGTCGCGCGAGCTCGTGGTTCATCCTTCGCCTCCACACTCCGTTCTCCTGTACGCCGCCAAAGATGGTTCTTAACACTCGTCGCTCGAATACTCCGATTGTACGCAGGTCCTCCTCGAGCAATATCCATGCCTCGTGCCCGTAGAGAACAACCGGTCTAATGAGCGTCATATACAGGTTACACTTCGTGCGAGGGCTAAGTCTTCTCGACCGCAGTTGCATGTGGAGTCCATAGTAGGCACGACTTCCGCTGATAATTCGCCTCCGGATCTCATGGCTGGTGTCATTGTCTGCGGTCACCAGTGAGCCGAGATAGACAAAGTCTTCGACTTTCTCCAGCTCGTCGCCGTCGATCGTGACCTTGTAATTACTGGACAAGCGGGTTCGGTCGGTCTCGGATCCGCAGGCCAGCATGTACTTCGTCTTGGACGTATTAATCATCAACCCAATCCTTCCTACTTCGCGTTTCAGTTTGCGGTAGATCTCCTCCACCGCTGCAGATGATCTGCCGACTATATCAATGTCATCGGCAAAGCAGATAAGTTGACTGGATCTGTTGAAAATCGTGCCCCGCATTTCACCCACCGCTCGTCGAATAACACCTTCTAGCGCCATGTTGAACATCATGCAGGATAGACCATCAACTTGTCGAAGCCCCCTGCGCAATTCGAATGAACTCGACAATGCGCACACAGCACTGCGTTCCATCCATTGTCGCCTTGATCAGTCTGATCAGCTTCTCGGAAAAGGCGTTCTCGTCCATGATTTTCCATAGCTCGTTACGGTCGATCGCGTCGTTTGCGGCTTTGAAGTCGATGAATAGATGGTGCGTAGGGACTTGGTGTTCACGGCATTTTTGGATTTGCCGTAATGTGAAGATCTGGTTTGTCGTTGACCGTCCCTCCATGAAGCCGGCCTGATGACTTCCCGCGAATCTGTTTGCTTGTGGCGTTCGGCGGCGGAGGAGGATTCGGAACAACACTTTGTAGGCGGCATTGAGGACAGTGATCGCTCGGTAGTTCTCACAGTCCAATTTGTCGCCCTTCTTGTAGATGGGGCATATTACCCCCTCCTTCCACTCCTCCGGTAGCTGTTCTATGTCCCAGATCCGGACTATCAACCGGTGTAGGCAATCGGCCAACTTGTCCGGGCCCATTTTGATGAGTTTAGCTGCGATGCCATCCTTTCCAGCCGACTTGTTTCTATTCAGCTGGCGAATGGCTTCCTTAACTTCACTCATCGTTGGGAGTGGCTCCTCTACGTCGTTGGCTACGCCCGCGATGTACCTTCCCCCACCGTCTTGATCTCCAGTATGTGCGCCGTTCAGGTGTTCATCGAAGTGCTGCTTCCACCTTTTGATCACCTCACGATTGTCCGTCAGGATGCCTCCGTCCTTATACCGGCACATTTCGGCTTGCGGCACGAAACCTTTACGGGATGCCTTGAGTTTCTGATACAACTTTCGTGTTTCTTGGAAACGATGCAGCTGCTCCAGCTCCTTGAGCTCCTCCTCCTCCAGGCGGCACTTTTTCTCCTGGAAAATTCGGACTCGATGCCTCTTCCGCTGTAGGTGATTTTCCACATTTTGACGGGTGCCTCTTTGCAAGAATTTAAAAATAACTATTAAATTTCATTTTACCATTTTACTCGTATTTTAATTATTTATTTATTTAATGTCTTCGAAGGATAATTTCGCACAGACTTATTGAGCTAAAAATTGTCTTAACCTATTTTTATACACTTGTTTTGAAATTCCTAATTGCCGTAGAGCGAAGCGAATAAAAGCTCGCTGGACACCTTCGATGGATTGGCTAAGAGTTGATTGATACAGGGCCCAAACAGGAGCTGCGTACTCGAGAATGCTTCTGATAATCGAGCAATAAAGAGCCTTGTAAGCATAAGTATCGTTGAAATGAACAGTGTTTCGACGAAGAAAGTCGAGCATTGCGTACACCTTTGCGATTGTGGTGGCTACGTATGTGTGGAATCTCATCCGACTGTTAAAAATTACACCTAGGTCCTTCATTGTGTCGACCAAAGAGCAATCATTCATAACGTAACTATGGCGGAGCAAGTTGTGTGATCTTGAGAAACTCACTAGTTTACACTTTTCCACATTCACCAACATCCCGTTCAACTTGCACCACCTTAGAACAGCGTCAAGATCATTCTGCAGTAAAATACAGTCAAGTGGTGTCGTGATTTGGTGAAAAAGCTTTAAATCGTCTGCCTAAAATAGCTTTTGTGAGGTCAGCTGATAGCACAAATCGTTCACGAACATGATAAATATAAGTGGCCCAAGATGACTACCTTGGGGAACTCCAGAAGGTATCACGAAGTTCACAGAACAGACGGAGATTACTCGGACGTAAGCTGAGTGGGAGTTTAGATACGACTCAAGCCACTTAATAATCCATTCAGGAAGTCCCAAGTGTGTGAGTTTCTCTATCACAAGTTTATGAGGCACTCGGTCAAAGGCTTTAGAGAAATTTATGTAAGCTACATCAACTTGCTGGCGTTTTTCGAGCTTTGGCAAAACGAGATTAGTGAATGACATCAGACTGGAGGTGGTTGACCGTTTTCTCATAAATCCGTGTTGAGCATCGTCAATTAATTGTTTAGCGGATGGGTAAACAGCATTGTATACTAAAATCTCCAGAACTTTTGCTAAACAGTTGAGAATCGAGATTGGCCGATAGTTTTCTATGCAATGTGTACTGCCGCTTTTATGTACTGGTGTAATCGACGCCATTTTCCAAGCTAGCGGGAATGTTCCGGAAGACAGAGATAAATTTAAAATCCTAGTAAGAGGCATCGCTATAGTAGATGCACAATTTTAAAAAAAAACAACGGTGGCAGATTATCAGGTCCTGGTCCTTTGGAGGAGTTCACTGCAGTCAGTGCATTGTAGACATCAACAACAGATAAAACAAGTGGAGGCATGTTTATGCTGTATGACGGTAAAGATGCTGCAGACGGAGGGAGGAGTTAATTATCATTATGGAAGACCGATCGAAAATCGCAGAATCCGTGAGACATTCTGCGGTTTTGCTGGAGTAGGTAACGTCAGTAGGGATCCTATTCGTATTTTTGCGGCTTCTTATATACGAAAGAAATGCAGTTGGATTAGTTTTGAGTTCGTTTTAAGTGCGATCAAAATACTGACGGAAATAGAATTCCTGGGTACGTTCGTACTCTTTTTCCACTTCCGAAAGCATGCATTTGTCCTCATTTGATTTTGAACGGAAATAACGTTTTCTTGTTTTGCGTAGGAGGTTTCACGACAGCCTGAGATGCTTATTCCACCAAGGCTTTCGGGTGGTCGATTCAGGTTTTGTTGTTTTCTTAGAGACAAACATTGCTAAGGTATCCTATATGTGTTCATAAAAACAAGAAACGGAGTCGTCAACGTCTGTGTATGTTAGCAATGTGGTCCAGTCAATTTCTTCAAAAGCGTTGGTCAATGCTTCGAAGTCGCAGTTACGGAAGTCATATTGTTGAGATACAACACACTCGGGGTAGCTGAATGCATAGCCATTGTCAAGTTTTAAAATAAACGGTGCATGGTGCGAGTCAATTCTTAAAAGTGCTGACGGTGGATTACACACATCGAACGAACATGTGTCACTGACGAAAGCGAGGTCAAGTAGTTTACCATGAACATTGTAGTTGTCATTTATCTGTTTTAATCCAGAACCTAGAATTTTCTCAGCAGAATGCATTCGGATTCAGTTGATGCGTTGTTTGGGATGAAAGCGTCTACATCTTCATCCAAGGTCCATACGAGATTCGGTAGATTGTAGTCCCTCAAAACCAAAATTAAATCATCAATAGATGCTTTGTCGGAAATTCGCTGAATAGCTTCGGCGTGAAGGTCATAGAAAACAGGATCACTATTGGGGCGCAGATACACTATACACAAAAATAATACCTGATGATCCAGTACAATACGGGCATATACTTGTTCCAGTCGGTTACAATGGACAAGGTTGACGGATTTACAGACAATGTCATGTTTAACAGCAATGAGTACTCCACCACCACGGCTTAAATTGCTGGATTCAGGATTACGATCACATCGAACAACTGTGTAGTTGGCGGCAAATTCGGCATTGTTGATTTTGGGATGGAGCCATGTTTCTGTCAGAACAACTATATCGTAATCACATCGTTGAAGCGCGAGCATAAGATCGTTAGTTTTTGTTCGGATTCCACGGACGTTTTGGTAGTATATCAAGAACTCGCGCTGATTGGCATGACTGCGCGGATCACTGATTCGTTGGGTACGTAGTATTGCAGGCTGAATATGAACGATATCCTGCACAACGGAAGTCGTAGAACCATTTACTGGGGCAGAGAAGTTGTCTCCGTATTCCCGCTCGTGGTCAGATTCAGCGATATTGGGTCGGAAGTTTTCGATAGAGGCTTCCAAAAAACCCTACGAGGAGCAGTCCATACGCAAATGCCTGCAAATTGGCCTTAACCACGGCCATAAGATTCTGTACAACTTGTGAATCAACCGTTTTTTGCATGTAAACTTATACTTTTTTCAGTTCCTCGACTGTCTTCACTACCGTTTAAGAAAGTGCTGCTTCATAATCGCCCAGTTCCAGAAGGCCAAAACTAAGGCTGGGTTTCGAACGTTCAGGGTATAAAAGGCCCCTATTCGCGACGAAAAGCAGAACAAGTTCGCCAAACCAGGAATTTCTTCGCAAATTTGGACGTCTTCTGAGTGCGGACATGCTCCGGAGCGCTCAACTTATCCTTGGCCGTAAAAAACAGGTGGCCGGGGATCTCTATGAGGTCGGCCTTCACATATATTTCGTCGTCCATAATGCAGCATTTAACTTTCGTCAGCATGTTGAGGTACAACTTCCTGGCACAGGTTTTCGCGAACTTGTTCTGCTTCTCGTCGCGATAAGGGGCCTTTTGTGCCTTGAACGTTCGAAGCCCAGCCTTAGTTTTGTCCTTCTGGAACTGGGCGATTAGGAAGCACCACCTTCTTAAACGATCTAAGGTAGTGAAGACAGTCGAGGAACTGAAGAAAGAATGGATATGCAAAAAACGGTTGATTCACATGTTGTGCAGAATCTTATGGCCGGGGTTAAGGCCAAGGTGCGGGCATTTGCGTATGGACTGTAAATAAAATACAAGAAAAATAGTAAAATGAAGTCATTTTTCAATCTCTGAAAATTTGATGGCAATAGGATGAAAACTCGAATTTTGCGAATCATTTTTGTGTGGGGCAATTTCATCGTGGACATCCATTATTTTTTTTTATTTTGTTTTTATTTATTTATTATTTCCATGTAACATATGATCAAAGATCTTTTAAATCGTTACAATTTTGTTTTTATAAGAACAACCGTATTCAAACTGATTTAACTTTTCCTGAAGTTATGAAGCATGAAACAATACAATTCTAGGTGTTATGCACTTTCGTTTAGTAAAGCCAGTAAATTCTCTTTGAATCCTTTTTTTTGAAAAATTCCAATTTTTTATACTTCTTATTATGAAAGAATTACCATAGTAAAATGATGAATGATGTGGGATGAGAAAATTGGTAGAGCGTGAACTACGTAAGGGAGTCAGCAATGAATACAAATAAGGAGGTTTTCTACTATTGATAATTTTTAAAATCATCATACAATTGCGAAAGTGGTAAAAATTTGCATAACTACAACCAAGGAGATTCTTTTGAAGAAAAGTTACACTAGAAAAACGGTTGAGACCGTAGACATATCTTACACAAGCGTTTAACGCTATTTTGATGCGATTCAAATGATATACATCCGAGTTGGAGAACGTAAAACAGTTATAAGTAAAGTGAGGTAGAAAGAAAGTTTTGAACAGTTTGAGTTTCGTGGTGGTAAGAGCACCTGCAACGGTTCAGGCGTAAATATTGGTTTTAAGTATACCAGTTTTAGCAAAATTTGAAATTTTAGAATCGGCTAAAACACCCACTCCCCACCGGTGTAAGAGCAAATTTAAAACGGGAACACTTTCATTGCAGACACTCAATAATTGAGAAGAAAAAACCCATTTTATTGGAAAAATTGCATAAGTTTTAAGTTTCACGGTTGATTGTCTTAAAATTAATTCGACGAATATTTTTTTTGACAGAACAATGATTTCAACTATTCTACCAGGATTTCATTGATTTAAAAGCAAAAATGACTACACAACGAGGAAAAAAGGTCAATTGAAACAATTCTTCAATTAATTCAATCAAATTGCTTTGAATCAATGGAATAAGGTTTTGTTAAAATGAAATGAAAAAGCAATATTTTTTTCAAGTTATTGCTGACATTGATAAAAGAAATGAGAAATGTTTATCCCAAAGTCAAAGGAAATTTTCCTTCGATTTGTCGACATTTTTGTTTGCCAAAAACTTGTTTCACTTTGTAAATTTATGTATGGATTCAGAAAATATGCTGATACTGACGAAAACTCCGAGCACTCTACACGAAACTAAAAATCTCTCAATATCTCAAATAAAACAAAAATTATAGAACAAACAATAAACATTTATTTTACCTCATCGAAAAAGTATTAAAATTTTCTTTACGTTTATTTTTTTTTAAATTTTAGAACGCTGACTGGATTCACAATTCGTCGAGCCCAAATGAAAAGCTTTTTATTTAATAATATTAAATCGAGAATAATGTGACATCTATTATTTGTACTTGATATGGTTTTTATTAACATCTTTTCTCAATTTATGTAACGTATAGGCTGGGTGAAGCGAAAAAAAACATTCAAATAATATCTCAAAAAGAAACTATTATCACACCCAATGTTACCCAAACATGTGTGAAAGAAATCATTTTTGGCTAAAATTTTCTCACCGTGAACTAAATCGGTCTGTCGTATAATTTGAAATCCTGTTCCAAATTTGCATGAATTTGGAACAAGGGCGTATAACTGTTGGGAATTTTGAAATCGATAACTGTGCTAAAACAGCAATTTACGCCACCGGTGCCAGCCGGATTGTTTTAGCGTGGTCGAAAACCGTGTTTTGCATCTACCGTTGGGACAGCCCTAAGTGTCTAGTGCTTGTGTTCAGTCTTTTTAAAGTAGAATAGATTTTTGAAGTTTGCTGTTTAATCTGTGAATTAGAGAATTTTTTCGAATATGACTCCTAGATTGTTGACTTTATCAGTGAATTTAATTTCTTCATTATTTACGAATAGAACGGGATGCTTTAGTCGTTGTAACACTAGAATTCGTATTATTTATGTGGTGTAAAATATTTTGAATACGATTTTTTGCCTGCCATTATCTGATGCAAATTTATTACTATATGAAACGAAAGGTTAATGTTTAATGACCCATGTTGCAAGCTACAAACTGAAACTAAAGTAGATTTCAAAAACCCTTTAATTAATGTAATGCTGGATCTGAATATAATTTCGATTTTTGATGGCCGTTAAAGCCATATATTTCTTGCAGAACAAATTTCACATGCTTTTCTTGGAAAGCTATCTGTGAATTATTTAATTTAATAAGATACTTGGAAATGGTAACAAAAATTCATCGCTTTTCCGCTCATTGACAGATAAAAGCTGTCATCATTACTCGTAAAATTCTTCACTTTTGAGGCCCGGCCCAGCACTCGTCAATTGGCCGGATGTCAGAAATAAAATTTAATTAACCTCGACTTAATTAAATTCCCATCGTTCGTTCCATCACCTGCTGCCGGCTGTTTTTGTTCTTGTTGTTATTGCAGTTCTGCTGACTGCCACCCACTCAAGGCGTCTGCTTTTTCACCATCCCATCCTGGACATCGCCTTCGTCTGACCTGCCTGCCTGAAATTGACATTTACTACATACAAAAATCTGCAGCATGCATTATTATTACAATACAACCCAGGACGAGCTGTTGGTAGGATCGTCGTTGTTGTTGTTGTTGTAGCACCTCGTGGAAATGAGCATTCCGGAAGTAGAAGAAGAACATCCTCCGGGTATTGTTTCCGGCCGGGCGTTTCCTTCATTCAGGGTTTGGTTTTGATAAGCCCGCCCGGTGTGCTGCTTCCTGGCCTGGAGGAATGTCAGGTCGAGATTATTAAATTCCTGCTGTTAGTGAAAGAATTGCATTGCCCCGCATCTCGCGCCCCTGAAGAATTGTTCAGTTTAATAATTACTTTCTCCATCCCTTGCAGATGATCTGTGCAGTAGATTGAACACAAAAGCTTACTTCCGAGAAACCGATGAAAGGTGGAATTTATTGCCAACAACACGATACAAAAAGGAGGGGGAGGGGAAATGAGAGGGTGGGTAGCTTTTCTCTTTGGCCCACTCTTTATTGTTCCCTAGTGGCCCAAGTTTGCCTATTGTGTTTCCATTTCATCTGAATCAATCCCATTTGTGAGTACCCATTGCCGTTGCCAGGTGGAATGATTAATTCTATTGTTTCCCGCTCAATCCTCAAACTCACCAGAAACCGATTTCCGGCGAATGGATTTTGGCAAATTTTCTGAGGGCCACACTTTATCGCTTTCGGACACAAACACAAGACGCACGCAGGATTACAGCCGGCCCAATTGCTTCGAGAGATCGGAAGGCGACTACGGAATCAATGAGAGAAAGGCTTCCCATTTTCCGGATCGGCGTTTTTTGCCACTTTTCCGGCTTCGGAACGATTCCTTTTATCAAGATGGGTAGGTTTCTTTTCTGTGAACAATTAATTGCTTTTTCGGACGCTGCATTGCCAATGATGAAACCCGAAGATTCACACGACTCTGGCTGGTCATAATCAGCTTTTCGATTGTTTCTGTCAGTGATTTGTTCATTCAATGCAGTGGAAATTAATTTATTTCGTATTTGAAGGCTTACTGTCTGCCATTCGATTGTAAAATTCTTTGTTATTTTTAATTGGTTATGTCGGAGTTTTTAAGTTTCAAATCATCTAGGAAACTCTCAAACCTTGAGAGCAACTGCAACGATACTGGCATAAATATTGGTTATTTAGGTATTACAGTTTCATTAACTTAAAAGCAGTGAGAAAAAAGTTTAATTGAAAAGAAACATTCATTCAGCTCTTGTTTTCAGGATATTTTCCGAAAATAGGTGAAAATTCATTAAACAAATTTGTTCACTTGTTTGGCAAAGCTACATTATTAATGTTTAAAAATAAAGGTTTTAACTCAATGATCAACTTTCCCCAAGTTCGCGAGTAATTTTTACTTCTGAGAAAAAGTTATATATTGGAGTTTTCTTTTTGTTCATTTTTCAATACAAAAGAAATGACAGACCTGGGACTTGGATCGTTCCGAACGGCCTAACAAGGCAGGCTGGCTCAACTTGCTAGAGAAGCTAGCAGCCTCAAGCTAGAAAATCTGGGACTGAGCGAAGTCCGTTGGCCTAACAGGAGAACACGTTACTCAGGAACGAGGAGTTGATTTCGGCAGGCCCATGCGGCCCTCATAAGATGGGAACCGAAAAACGAAAGAATAAACGTAACCAGATTTAGAACACGGTTTTTTAAACTTTACAATAGTCCAATGCTATGCGCCAACTGACGTTGCCGATTTGCAGGAGAAAGAGCAGGGGTGAAATTATGAATCATATTCGATTCGAGTTACCCTTTTCGAGTTGAACTCGAATCGAATTAGAATCAGTATTACGAATCTCGTTCGAGTTCTAAATTTTAAAGTACTAGATTTCGAGTATATCGGGTAGTAGATCATCACGAAACGTTCCACTCGAATCGAGATCGGTAATGCCAAAGTTGGTCGAATCGAACGAAACTCGATTGTTTCGAGTTCCATAATCCCGCCCCAGTTTTACAGTCAACTGAAGAGCCTGGTAGAGAAAATTCCGAAGGGTGACATTCAAATTAACTTAGACGACTTCAACGCAAAGATTGCTTCCGATAATCAGGACCTTGAGCGCATAATGGGACGCCATGGCCTAGGACAGATGAGCGAAAACGGAGAGCTGTTTGTAGAATTTTGTGGCAACAACAACATGGTGATCGGTTGATCGCTCTTCCCCCATCGACCAGCCCATAAGGTATCACTTGAGTATCCCGAGGTGGCCGAACAGAAAATCAAATTGACCACATCTACATCAGTCGAAAATGGAGAAGAAGCCGTCTTGATGTTCGCAACAAACGAAGCGCAGACATTGCATCTGACCATCACCTCGTCCTTGGCAAGATACGACTGAGAGTTGCACGTGTCCAACGGCGCAAGGAGAAAGTCGACTGTCGATACGACGTCCGCCGGTTGGAGAATCCAGAGGTGAAAAGGGCATACGTTGAACAGCTAGAATCCCGAGCCTTGGGACTGCCGACAGACGGAACAATCGAAGAACAGTGGTGTGGAATCAAGAATGCCTTTATCACGACGAGCCATGGTACTCTCGGTTGAGTTTGTGGAAGACGAAGTGAATGGATGTCGGATAAAACTTGGAATATGATCGATGATCGGAGAAATGCGAAAGTCAGAATTGAGCAGGCATGTACCAGGTCAGTCAAAGCAGCCGCCCGCTTACGTTATGCGGAGCTGGAAAAGGCAGTTAAACGAGCTTGTAGACGAGACTAGAGAGCCTGGACAAACTCCCTAGCCGAAGAGGGAGAAAGAGCCGCCGCCAAATTACTTTATTACATTGCGCGCCGCCTCAGTGGTGCAAAGATTAATGCAAGAATGCCGCTGAAAGATCGAGCAGGTCAGTTATTGACCGATCGAACAGATCAGCTCAAACGATGGACTGAGCACTTCGAACAACTCTTCCGAGTCACGAATAGCGATGGCCAACAGAATCCGCAGCTCGAAGCGCCAACAGTAAGTCGCATAAATGGCGTCAACTCGGAAGCGCCCTCGCTGGCTGAAATAGAAGCGGCAATCAAAAACATGAAATCCAACAAAGCACCTGGGATCGATTGCATCCCTGCTGAAATGCTGAAAGCCGACCCTGCCCTGTCAACACAAATGTTGCACCATCTTTTCGCTGACATCTGGGATACTGCAACATTTCCGGACGACTGGATGAAGGGCATCCTCGTAAAAGTCCCGAAGAAAGGAGACCTGACCGAGTGCGGTAACTGGCGAGGCATAACGTTGATCTGTACAATCCTCAAAGTACTCTGCAAAGTGATCCTGATCAGAATCCAGGAGAAAATCGACGCTACACTCCAACGGCAACAAGCTGGATTCCGGTCCGTACGATCATGTGTGGACCACATCACAATGCTACGAATCATACTGGAACAAATCAACGAATTCCAGGACTCTCTTCTGCTGGTGTTCGTTGATTTCGAAAAAGCATTCGACCGACTTAACCACGAAAACATCTGGGCGGCTCTAAGGCGACGAGGGGTCCCAGAGAAACTAGTCCATCTCATCGAAGCACAGTACGAGGCATTTTCGTGCGAGGTCTTGTACGACGGTGTCTTATCCGAACCAATCCCGGTACCTGCTGGAGTGAGACAAGGATGTAATCACCGCTACTTTTTCTAATCGTAATTGATGAGATTCTGATTGGATCGATCGACTGTGCACCGAACCGAGGATTGCCGTGGAATCCTTCAACAATGGAGCAACTGAACGACCTTGATCTGGCTGACGATATTGTTTTGCTCGTCCAAACACAACCGCATATGCAGAGGGAACTCGACGACCTCACCGAAAGTTCCAAGACAGCAGTCAATGTCGGAAAGTCAATGTCGGAAAGACCAAGTCGATGGAGATTAACACAGGAAATCCCTCCAGTTTTATGGTAACTGGGCAACAAGTTGAGAAAGTGGAGTGCTTCCAGTATCTTGGTAGCCAGATTACGCCTGATGGTGGTACCAGAAAAGACATCGAAACACGGATCAGAAAGGCCCGTTTTGCATTTGTGAGTCTCCGAAACATCTGGCGGTCACGCCAGATCTCTCTACGAACGAAAATCCGAATCTCCAACTCAAACGTCAAATCCGTATTGCTGTACGGGTGCGAAACTTGGAGCACAACTTTGTGTAAACCGCTGTCTGCGGAATATCATCCGCGCTTGGTGGCCTGGCAACTGGATCTCGAATGAGGAACTACATCGCCGGTGTCATCAAAGGGCGCTGGAAATCGAGATTCGGGAACGTTAGTGGAGTTGGATTGGGCATACGCTGCGGAAAGAAGAAAACGAGATTTGCAGAGAGGCGCTAGATTGGAATCCAGGAGGACATCGAAGAAGAGGCAAACCCAGAAGCTCGTGGCGGCGAAGTCGCTGAAATCCGAACTGTCGACGAGAATCTTGACTGGGACCAAGTGAAGACGCTGGCTCCGGATCGTCAACAGTGCAGGTGTTTTACCACGGCCCTATGCACCGGAGGATCGGCGCGGGATCATTAAGTAAAAAAAGAAACTAAATCCTTGATATTTATTTTCCAAAATCGATTGTTTTTAATGCAAGGAATTCGTTTCAGTCCAATATACTCGCTTTTTCGATCTAGAATATGGATTATATAGATTAGAGACTTCAGATTACATTTTTCGTTGAAAAGTTTTTTTTTGTGTTTGATATTCCGGTGGAAACCTAATTTTTATTACGACCTGAAAGTGTGGTAAATAATATAAACTCCAGTTTTTTAACACGATGGAATTTCATGAGCCTTTTATCTATGAAATATCTACCTTTTAAGAATTTCCTCTCTAAACTGATTCAGCATAATGTGAGAAAGGTCAAAAAGGGCACAGACAACAGACCTACAAGCTTAAACAAAAAAAGTGTGTAAAATTTCAAATGCTGACATCCATAAATACGTTGAAAATGGACCTGGAACAGTACCACCTATTGCGCCGTTCAAAAGTTATAAATCAAATTTTCAAGAGCCCAGTTTTCAAAAAGGCGTAATCGTTTATAAACTTATTAATAAATAAACAAATGCTGCTCTAAAATAAATAAAGAACATCATTCTTGACAATCAGTTTTACCCATCAGAACCATTTCTAGAAATCTCAAAGCATGTTACTTTCGAGTATCGCTGTTGCATCCCATTGTTCAAAATTTAGTACTTCTAGCTGGAAGGGAATAGCGATTAATTCTTAAGATATTTTTCCAATATGCAACGTGACGAAAGTGCCACGAAACTACAACAGCGATTTTCTTGAAACATGCAAAACAATTCATACGACCTATTCGACCAGTTTTGCCCTTTTTGGTGTTTTTGGAGACATCTGGTGGCCCAGCCACAAAACAAAAATTGGTTCAAAACGGTCGATGAAAATTTTACACAAGTTTCGTAGGCTAGCTTGTATGCACGTCTTAGAGTGCCCATTTCCCGGCCATTTTAGCTTTAATGGCGACGAACGTGTTAACATGATTTTAACATTGGATTTATTTGGATACGAGATATGTTTCTATGATTGACACAAACCTTTCTGCATTGCAATGAGAAGAAGGGAGGGAAAATGTAGTTCCATATAAATTTGTGTTGAATAGCGTGAAAACTTATTATCCATTCAGGGCTTCAATGCAAGTTGTTGGCATAAATCGAGAACTGATCGAGCAAGAGGAAGAGAGGTTGTTTGCGACGAATAATTTGAGACCCTTTCTTGTTTCTGGATGGAGTGGAAAAGAAGGAGGCAAGACTTTAATCATAAAATATTTGATATAATTTGAAAACTTATCAGACAAATAAAATGACGTAACATTTCTTACGTCATTTAGACCTACTAAAAATGTTTTTATAGGGCTATGATCATTTAGTATCCGGGCAGTTACAAACGCGTGTATTTTAAAAACCCTATGTTCGATCGAAAAACTTGCTATGAAGAAATTGAATTTACCACAGAAGCAGAACCTTTGCAAAATCACGATATTTTGAATTAATTCACCTGGAAAATCCTAATAGAATTTGATGGGAAACTAGCCACTAGCAGGAATCTCGATTAATTTGATATCTAAATTCCGATTTTTACATGAATTTTTTCATCCATCAGATCACATCTGTCCATTGAGTCAAAATCCTTCCAAATTGAAAATATTATTTTAAAATAATTTGAGGAACCGAATTAAAAATATTATTCAAGCAATCATTCATTCCAAAAGTGTAAAAAAGAATCGATCTTCTAAATGGACCGTATTGTATCCTGCAATACGAAACATTAACATCATCATCTTCTGGGGAACTCCGTAAGAACAGGATTTCCGGACAGCCGTCAGCCTGAATTAAAGTCTGATCCAATGTTATCCCTTCTCGAGTCGATTCGAGCCATCCCGTCCGTTTGTGAACCGTTAAATTTCCCATTACAAAATAATACGCAACCCCTCCTCACATTCATTGCCCTCAGGGTATGGAACAAGCAGAAACACGACAGAAAGACCTCATCGCTACTCCTGCTGATGGAAATATAAGTGCATCATCAGCAAGCAAAATGATGAACAGAGAGCAGATAAGCTCTGAAAACGCATATTTCGACAGTTATTCGTTCAGAAATACAACATACTTCAACCTACGGCAGCAGCTCAGTCCTTCATTGTTGCAAAACTCTCTTTTTCGGACGATTATGGGCGGTGGGTTTGCTTAAAAAAATGTATTAAATTTTAAGCAAAATTTTAAGAAAACTATGAGTTATATTATAAATTTCCTATATCAATTTTAAATGGAGAATCAAAGTTTTTGTAGTTATTGCAAAAGTCAACAACCCACGGTGGCCAGCTCGTAGCTCAACAATGTATCGTCCTTTTGCAATGTTGGGAAAACTTCCGCCATTCGACAGGATCCCTACGTCCATGCCGGGGAAATCACACCCGCCGCGCCCGCCATTCAAACACCCGGACAAATACCCGGACTCGGTCGGGGAAGGGAAAGCAGTCCATCTTTATCGAATCATTTCCGTCTGGATAGCGATCCGGGGTTTTTTGGAGTAGCATCAGCAAAAAACGCAGCCTCCGGGCAGTGTTATTATTTTTTGCCATCCTGTTCTGGCTTCTGCCATAAGTACGCACAGATAAACTTACATTCATACATTGGCAAGCATACGCAGGCAAACAAGTCCATGAAATTCTCATTCGAGAGCTTGGTGAATCGCAAAGCGGATTTATGTTTTAAAATTTTCGAAAAGCGGATTATTATCATACGGCGTTTCGACTAATGCTTTATAATCTTTATGCTCTCCGGTCTGCCCCAGGGGAATGTGCTGATGGATACCATTACTGTTGGCTAGGAATAGTTTTCCGGTTTGATAAGAGGCTTTACGGCGTTTTCGAACTTACATAAGTTGATAAGGTTCTCGAAAAGTTAAAACAATTGAAATATTTGAAGAGTGCACAACTTTGTTCACTTCAATATTTGAAGCTTAAATTTAACAACAATCTTTTACCCGTGAATAAAAATTCTGTTTCACCGGATGGATGCGACAAAACCCCTAGACCTCTCCAATTATCCAATTCATCTCTAAAGCTGATTATCGTCCCCATCTGAGATTTCAGCAGCAAATTATGTGAAATCTACCATGACCCTGACGCCAGCAGAGGCCAGACTGCGTTGAGGATGGCCACCCCCACGGCTTCGTTGCTTCTGGAAACCACAGAAACTTACACTTCCGCTTGTATGGAGAATGGACAACAGCGACAAAAAGTACTTCCGGACCGGACAATTCCGTTGCAACAGCGTTTGTGGTGAGCCGGGTAATCTTCTCGGAAGAGACTCACTACTTAAGGCGATCCTCCTAACGAACGTCCTACACGAAGCGTTAATGGTCGTCCTTGTCGGTGCATTTAATCCCCTCAGATTACTCCTGTGGTATCCTTTGAGCCGAAACCTCATTAGCACCTTTCAAGCCTACAGCAGCACCTCATTCGGTTGCCCCGGAATGAAATGAAATGTGAAATAAAAAATAACCCTTAACCATAATGTAGTTTACTGATAAAATATAAAACATTTGAGTCACATAGCATTTTTTTTCAAGTTTGATAAGAAATGGACGATCATAGATTAAGCAATCTATCTTTTTCCGCATGTATCCAGATTGACTAATTTTTTTTAACCTGGCAATATGTTTCAGAGGTCTTAGAAAGGATTAAGCAAAATTAGAAAAAAAAAACATTGGAAGAAAATAAATTTTTAATTCAAGGACATCAGTAGCATTTAAATCATATTAGATTTAAAAAATATTGTGATAAAATTTTATTGTAACACGCAACCCGTGGCGTAGAAAATAGCCTTCAAGTTTTCTAAGCCAACGGGCATGAAATCGAATCCCGGTCACTGTCGTAGCCATGCAAGCTAGGCAACCTCACCTAACAAAAATCACAACCGATTCCCTAATCGGACAAAATCGCGTCTTGTTCTGGTAAAGTTCGTTTCAAAACTGAGGAGCATTCGGCTTCTCCAAGTTCGTTTCATACTCTTCAGAGTATTGGTTAAATTTCCGAATTAACGATCTTCCTGAACACTTCCACATGCAAAGTATTTATACGCGTCATTACTCCTACATTGAAACTTCAAGTGCAACTCATAAAACTAGAATGGTTCATTTCAATAATTTATTTTTAAGAAAATTATTTATTTCTAGACATTTTTATATTAATTTTTATTTCCAATATCCTTCTACCACATTCGCTCTCCTCTCTACTCTTACACAACATCCTTTAGCCAATAAATACTTGCTCAAAATATTTTTTTTAATTTTAAAAGAGCGCTTCCATTTGTTTATCACTTTGCGATAATGTACGGTAATATGGATATGCTCGTTTTGTATACTTCTATTTTTTTTATTTTTTACAAAAATCACACCAAAGAATTGCTCTATACAGTATCTTTATAAAAGATTTTACTGGTTATACTATTGATATGACATTTTAATAGTGGTCTTATAAGTCACTCTTGAGTTCCCTCAATCCTCAACGCATTTACTGTAGAAAATCGATTTTTTTGTTCGAGTATATTTCATTTGAAAAACAATTAAATTTATAAGAAATAATAGGAAAATCCTTCGCATTTTTCAGAAAAATGGTTTCAATTTGTTTATTTTTACAAGTGCATACCTCTGTTTGTTTTATCACAAGTCATGCTGATGTTAAGTTCTGGAACTTTTCTGCTGTATTGCTTCCAGTTCACTAACACATGCACCATATTTTCTAGAAGTGTTTTACTACACAATAAAACATCAAATGCAATGCTAAAAACTTGGGTAATTCATTTTGATAAGATTTTTTTTTACATAATACTTTGATTTTTTTTTTAAACAGCCTTTTACCACCCTGTCTTCTAATTTCCTCAATCTTCAGCGTAATAACGGTCTACAAATTTATTTTCTTCCATTCAAATATAATTCATTTGGTAAGCAATTTTATAAATAGAAATAATCATTGAATATTTTCGGAAATTATCATGATATTACCAATACTTGGGAATACAAACTTACCAGACAATTTGAAACCTATTTCTCCTAACACATCCATCTGTTAATTTTTATAAAAGTCATGCTGCTGTCTCAAACTTTACTGCTTGTTGCTAGACGAAGAATTGAGCAAACCAGGTTTTGGTGCCTTTGCTAGGGCTTAGATTGAAATTGCTCTTCCCTACGACTGCTAATTTACCATTAAAAATTACCATTCAATAAACATCAACTGATAAAATTTCCATACCTAGTCATTCTTATCAAAGTTATTTTCCGCATAAGATTAGCTAGATCCTTTCGTTCAGCGAAAAATTCTAACTTTACCATGTGTTTTGCCACAGTTTCAAATTAAATCGATTACATCGTAAGATTCACTGAATTGTTCGTCAACCGTTTTGACGAGAACAACCTCGTTTCTCACACAGTACATTTCCACTCACACTATCACACTATCGTTCCGATGACAATCGCATTTTCTCATGTGTGTTGCTTGCTATACATATACTTTTTTTTTATAAGCATTGGAACAAATACTTAGCTGAGTCCTTACGTTCAACAAATTTTACACATGTTTAGCTTTATTTAATGTGTTCTGTCACACATTTATTTAACGAAGAATTTGCACCAGAACTTTGCTGAGTCCTTCCGTCCAGCAAAAATTATGAACTGTACCATGTGTACTGCCACACATTTTT
Organism: Uranotaenia lowii; assembly: GCF_029784155.1. Lineage (NCBI taxonomy): Eukaryota > Metazoa > Arthropoda > Insecta > Diptera > Culicidae > Uranotaenia > Uranotaenia lowii. The sequence goes on from NC_073692.1 coordinate 38,371,095, forward strand.
TTAACATTTCGCTGAGTCCTTCCGTTCAGCATTTCATATATTTTTCATGTGTCCTGCCACACATTTACCAAACAACATTTCACAATCAAGCTGAGTCCTTCCGTTCAGCAAATTGATTTATTTTACTATGTGTTCTGCCACACATTTTTTTTTACATATTGCTGAGTCCTTCCGTTCAGCATTTACAATTATTATTTTTCAATGTGTCCTGCCACACATTTACTAAACAACACATTAACAATCTAGCTGAGTCCTTCCGTTCAGCATTTTTATTATACTTAGCTGATTCCTTCCATTCAGCTAAAATTTAGACATTGCACTTTGTGTCCTGCCATACATTCACGAAATAAAATTTCTAAAATGTAGCTGTGTCCTTGCGTACAGCATACATGTACCTACATTTATCTTATCGTTTTCCATTCCACCGCGACTCAACGCACGAGCCTTTTTTCGCAGCAATTTTACAACGGCACCATGTCACATATTGTCTGTTTGCACAAATTTTAACTCATGTAACACCCATCAATTACGGATTAAACAAATCACACGCACGTTTCTTTCAAAACCACATTGAATTTTTTTATGTCCATTATAAGGGAGCATATGATGCGCCATTGTCGTAGCCATGCAAGCTAGGCAACCTCACCTAACAAAAATCACAACCGATTCCCTAATCGGACAAAATCGCGTCTTGTTCTGGTAAAGTTCGTTTCAAAACTGAGGAGCATTCGGCTTCTCCAAGTTCGTTTCATACTCTTCAGAGTATTGGTTAAATTTCCGAATTAACGATCTTCCTGAACACTTCCACATGCAAAGTATTTATACGCGTCATTACTCCTACATTGAAACTTCAAGTGCAACTCATAAAACTAGAATGGTTCATTTCAATAATTTATTTTTAAGAAAATTATTTATTTCTAGACATTTTTATATTAATTTTTATTTCCAATATCCTTCTACCACAGTCACGACATACATAGTACACTTTCTGTGGATTGGTGGATTTAGCATTTGTAAGATGTTAGCAATCATATCCTCGAAAGTTGATCGCTTAGAGATAAGTCAAAAGGAATCTCTTCGAGGAAACATCATGTTTCATTGAGATTCTGTATGTGTTTTAAAAAAAAATAAATAAAAAAATTCAAAAAAAGAATGACCAAAATGACAAAAATTACAAAAATGACAAAATGACAAAATGACAAAAATGACAAAAATGACAAAAATTACAAAAATGACAAAAATGACAAAAATGACAAAAATGACAAAAATGACAAAAATGACAAAAATGACAAAAATGACAAAAATGACAAAAATGACAAAAATGACAAAAATGACAAAAATGACAAAAATGACAAAAATGACAAAAATGACAAAAATGACAAAAATGACAAAAATGACAAAAATGACAAAATGACAAAAATGACAAAAATGACAAAAATGACAAAAATGACAAAAATGACAAAAATGACAAAAATGACAAAAATGACAAAAATGACAAAAATGACAAAAATGAAAAAAATGACAAAAATGACAAAATGACAAAAATGACAAAATGACAAAAATGACAAAAATTACAAAAATGACAAAAATGACAAAAATGACAAAAATGACAAAAATGACAAAAATGACAAAAATGACAAAAATGACAAAAATGACAAAAATGACAAAAATGACATAGCTTAGCTTAGCTTCGCTTAGCGTGATTAACTACTCACATCCACCCTTATGACAAAAATGACATAAATGATTAAAAATTGCCACGAATTGGATCAACAATTTGTAAAGTTTATTGGAAATTCGAAAAAATATTGACAAAACTTTGGCGAATATAAGACAAAAAGTAACAGAATCAACATTTAAATTACTTCAAATTTTCACAAAACTTGCCTTAAATCGACATAAAGGTGATACAATTTCGTAAAATTGACACAAAATTTAAACAATATTTACCTAAATTTGCATAATATTTACACAAAATTTGCACAAAACTTGAACATTATTTGCACAACATTTACACAAAATTCACACAAATTCACATAAAATTTACACAGAATCTACACAATATTTACACAATAAATAAACGATTATAAAATGACAACGAAACAACACCATTAATTATCAAAACATTTCGGTAACAACATTCATATTTTTAAATTTTTGCACGATATGCGTAAATTTTACAAAATAAACATTCTTTGAATTATTTTGGTAAAAAAAATTGTCAAAAACAAATAACGAAATTTATGAAGGAAATAAAACTACCCATTTCATTCATAAATTTCAATATAGCCTAGGGGAAAAAATCATCCGTAGCTCATAAAAATCACAAAATTCGATTCTTGATGTGCCGTTTATCGCTTGCAATATTGCTCGGGTCCCCAACACCTTCCAGATTTATGACCATAAACGAACACACCATAAAATGTTCGGAAATAATGGCAAACAATATGTAATTCGCACCAAGCTGCCTGCTGCTGCCGGAAGCAAACCATTAGCTGAGGAAGGGAAGGTTATGGGAAGTTGCGATTTGAGCAATGATGGACGATAAATTCTACCGCCTTCGGTTTCCCTCCCACATCCGATTTTCCAAGTTCTGTGTGAGTTTATTGAATGAAAATGAATTCGATAATACGAGACGGGCTTATCGGAATGAATTATTCAACTTGGAAAAGACGGGCGGCCCTCGGTGATTTGTAGGGACGCGAAATGAACGGCAAACAGTGTAAGAAAAATGTTTTAATTTACATTCCCGGGCGCGCAGATCGTCGAAATCCCCATAAATAAACAGCGCAACAAATTGTACACTGTTCATTTGCAGCGACAACCTTTTCTATTTTTTCTTTATTTCAGATGGTTCTGCAGAAAGGGTGATTTGGTGCAAGGTTTCTCTTGATGAATTTTGAAGCGTTTTGTTAACATGCGATTTGAATTTAGGAAATTCAACAAAACTCTTATATAACTTGAGTTTAGTTGTCTTTTTAATTTTTGGTAACTTTTAAGGAAACAAAAGGGTGTTGGAATGATTTACCCCGAAGTATCCTTCGATCGAAAGAAAAACTTAAGATCTCCCGATGGTGATTGGCAAAGTGAGTAATTAAAAGCAAAAACTGGAACCCTGCAAATGGAAATTGCGATAATGGACTTCTGCCGGAGATCCTGCAGATGGGGTTGAAAAGTGGGAAGATTCTGATTGTTTTTTTTTTCCACTAACATTTCCAAGAGCATCAATGCAAATGAGAGGAAAAACTTTGTCATTCAGGTAAGCAAGATGTTCTATCAGTGAGTGAGTGGTTTGGTGGATGCAATAATGGGCAAACTATTTATTTGCAATTAAATAATGAGCTTCGAAGCGAGCGATTTCAAAGTGTTATTTTGATTGGAAAGTAAAAAAAAAGATTTATTTACATCACCAGAAGTAGTTGCAAACGCAAGGAGAGGAAATGAGGGATTAAAAACTCGATTATTATTTTTGTCGATTTCGTGTCTGTTTTGATTCATTTTGTTTCAACTCTGAGTAATTTTTGTGCCATTTTTGTCATTTTTATGTCATTTTTGTCATTTTTGTCATTTTTGTCATTTTTGTCATTTTTGTCATTTTTGTCATTTTTGTCATTTTTGTCATTTTTGTCATTTTTGTCATTTTTGTCATTTTTGTCATTTTTGTCATTTTTGTCATTTTTGTCATTTTTGTCATTTTTGTCATTTTTGTCATTTTTGTCATTTTTGTCATTTTTGTCATTTTTGTCATTTTTGTCATTTTTGTCATTTTTGTCATTTTTGTCATTTTTGTCATTTTTGTCATTTTTGTCATTTTTGTCATTTTTGTCATTTTTGTCATTTTTGTCATTTTTGTCATTTTTGTCATTTTTGTCATTTTTGTCATTTTTGTCATTTTTGTCATTTTTGTCATTTTTGTCATTTTTGTCATTTTTGTCATTTTTGTCATTTTTGTCATTTTTATCATTTTTGTCATCATTGTCATTTTTGTCATTTTTGTCGATTTTGACATTTTTGTCATTTTTGTCATTTTTGTCATTTTTGTCATTTTTGTCATTTTTGTCATTTTTGTCATTTTTGTCATTTTTGTCATTTTTGTCATTTTTGTCATTTTTGTCATTTTTGTCATTTTTGTCATTTTTGTCATTTTTGTCATTTTTGTCATTTTTGTCATTTTTGTCATTTTTGTCATTTTTGTCATTTTTGTCATTTTTGTCATTTTTGTCATTTTTGTCATTTTTGTCATTTTTGTCATTTTTGTCATTTTTGTCATTTTTGTCATTTTTGTCATTTTTGTCATTTTTGTCATTTTTGTCATTTTTGTCATTTTTGTCATTTTTGTCATTTTTGTCATTTTTGTCATTTTTGTCATTTTTGTCATTTTTGTCATTTTTGTCATTTTTGTCATTTTTTTTCATTTTTTTCATTTTTGTCATTTTTGTCATTTTTATTCATTTTTGTCATTTTGTCATTTTTGTCATTTTGTCATTTTTGTCATTTTTGTCATTTTTGTCATTTTTGTCATTTTTGTCATTTTTGTCATTTTTGTCATTTTTGTCATTTTTGTCATTTTTGTCATTTTTTGTCATTTTTGTCATTTTTGTCATTTTTGTCATTTTTGTCATTTTTGTCATTTTTGTCATTTTTGTCATTTTTGTCATTTTTGTCATTTTTGTCATTTTTGTCATTTTTGTCATTTTGTCATTTTTGTCATTTTTGTCATTTTTGTCATTTTTGTCATTTTTGTCATTTTTGTCATTTTTGTCATTTTTGTCATTTTTGTCATTTTTGTCATTTTTGTCATTTTTGTCATTTTTGTCATTTTTGTCATTTTTGTCATTTTTGTCATTTTTGTCATTTTTGTCATTTTTGTCATTTTTGTCATTTTGTCATTTTTGTCATTTTTGTCATTTTTGTCATTTTTGTCATTTTTGTCATTTTTGTCATTTTTGTCATTTTTGTCATTTTTGTCATTTTTGTCATTTTTGTCATTTTTGTCATTTTTGTCATTTTTGTCATTTTTGTCATTTTTGTCATTTTTGTCATTTTTGTCATTTTTGTCATTTTTGTCATTTTTGTCATTTTTGTCATTTTTGTCATTTTTGTCATTTTTGTCATTTTTGTCATTTTTGTCATTTTTGTCATTTTTGTCATTTTTGTCATTTTTGTCATTTTTGTCATTTTTGTCATTTTTGTCATTTTTGTCATTTTTGTCATTTTTGTCATTTTTGTCATTTTTGTCATTTTTGTCATTTTTGTCATTTTTGTCATTTTTATCATTTTTGTCATCATTGTCATTTTTGTCATTTTTGTCGATTTTGACATTTTTGTCATTTTTGTCATTTTTGTCATTTTTGTCATTTTTGTCATTTTTGTCATTTTTGTCATTTTTGTCATTTTTGTCATTTTTGTCATTTTGGTCATTTTTGTCATTTTTGTCATTTTTGTCATTTTTGTCATTTTTGTCATTTTTGTCATTTTTGTCATTTTTGTCATTTTTGTCATTTTTGTCATTTTTGTCATTTTTGTCATTTTTGTCATTTTTGTCATTTTTGTCATTTTTGTCATTTTTGTCATTTTTGTCATTTTTGTCATTTTTGTCATTTTTGTCATTTTTGTCATTTTTGTCATTTTTGTCATTTTTGTCATTTTTGTCATTTTTGTCATTTTTTGGAACAGGTGTTTATCTTTATGTGATATTTTTTTTATCATTGTTTTGTCACGTTTGTTACACAAGTGTCACACATTTGTTACATGTAAAGTTTTTTTCTACAAATTTTCATTTTTGTCATATTTTTTACATAGGTGTGAGGTTTTTGTCACGTTTTTGTGATTCATTCAATACATATGATGTGAGTAGTCTGTCACTTTGATATCCACTTTGTTACATTTTCTTCACAAATTTCGCACAGTTTGATTGGGATTTTGTCACATTTCAATCAGTATTTTGTCACACTGTTGACTCATGCATTGCTTTGCATTTTTGTCACATTTTATTCAAACTTTGATGATTTTCCATGTACCTACAAAAAAGGCGAATTCCTCATCGTAAGGGTTCTGTTGAACGCGTTTATAAGGCTGAATCATACCATGCAGCTTCCAATCATCCCAACCGGGAACGGAAACACTTCTGTGCGCACTTGTTACGGTGCTTTAACGCTAAATTTACCCCGGATTAGTGTCCCAAACAGCCAGAACCGAGTGGCCCAGTTTGCATATTCTGATTCAATACGATGGACCAACAACATTGACAGACAGTAGGATTTCGGTCAACAGGATTGTGGGTAAAATTGATTTAGTGGGAAGCAAAACGCTTAGATCGACATCTCCATCACGAGAATTAGGTAAGTGAAAATTAATGTCGAAGAAATATTCCCAATGAAATAAAAGGATTTTTTTCTTGTATTGATTTAACGCTGACCTAATTAAGCTGTAAATGGCATATTACGATGCATTTGATAAACATGAGATGTAAACAAGGGTTGTTCGAAAGGACTTACTGTTTGGACCATTGGAAACTAAAAACCAATTTTTTTGTTTTATGATTTTTACAAACAAAATTCATAGTAACTTCACTTTTTTCACTTTTTTTCACAGTCAGTATTTTCCCACTGTGCAGTAAACCGATGTAGACAATTTCTGAATCAATTTATAATGTAATAATCACAACATAACACATTCTTTCCGGTTTCCGGTCGTTCAAATCTGACACGGCGCGAAGCTCGTCCAACGTTCTATGGCCAGCCATTCGAAATTTCGAAAGCAACTCAACATCAAATCCTGCTCAACAGCTGACCACCAAAATTTAGGCCGTTTAGTAGCTTGGTCCATTCCTGGGAACCGGGAAATTGTGTGTTTTGTCACCAGGCCACTCTGAAGAGACACTTGATCTAATTTGCTTAATGTCAAGTTTGTGGGCCAGCTGCAATTACCGCGCCATATCCTTGTTCAGTTGTCCAAAGAGCCCTTCGAATGGTGTCGGCCAGCCAGGAAAATCTGGGTCCGAAACGCATCCGAATTGTCCCTTGCTTGCACTTGCAACCGAATCGAGAGGATTGCGTTGTTGGTGGCTCGTGACTCGTGACTGGATCTGAAGGATTCGGATTTGTAGCCACTCGAAGACCGAAAGTACGAGAGTGCTTATGCAAATACTTGGAGCTGCAGCACCATTTTCGGGAGGAAATCAGCCGGACGAAATCTGGCTTGACGGTCATTGTGCGACCATCGTGCCGGGTTTTTGGTGCCGAAAATTTGTCCGCTTCCCGAAAATTTTCCGGAAAAGTTACGCGCAATTAATTACCGCATGGTGTTGAATGGTTATCTGAAAAGTGCTTTCGCCTGGTGCTGTTGCTCTCGAGTGTGTTGGTCTCTTCACTTCTTGTGATTTATTCGGTGCGTAAACCTTTGCCGGAGATTATCATTGCAAGTGGTTTCGGTGTCATTGTGGAATGGGGAAAAACTTCCAAGTTGTGAAATGGGTACAAATCTGTACTTAAGTTTTTCAAAGATCTGGCAATTCTTTTAAAAATAAAGAAAAACTCTTCGTGACATCCATATATGAATTTGGGTTTAACGAACAATCGATTATCAAAAAAGACTCAATTCAATTTAAAAATTACCGTTGCGTTAAAAAAAGAATGAAATCGCGTGAAGCAGCGCACTTGCCTTCAACATTGACCAGCTGCCATTTCTGTCTGGGTTGATATTTATTCATGGAATTTTCACAAAACCTAGATCAACTATTCAACTAACACTTCGCAAAATTTGTAGACTGTATAACTACTGGAAAAACGGTACAGCTATTCTCGTGAAAAAGAGAAATTGGAGATTGCATAACAAAATTTACTGTATTTTTGACAATTTTCATTGAAAATACTTGAAGTTTGGCCAAAAGTTGAAAAAATAATTAATCTAGTCATGCTTAAAAGGTTTAAAACACTTACTGAGGTGAGGAGTATAAAACATGATCATTGATTGCAGTAAATCCAAACGACATTGGTGATTATAATTTAATGTTTGTTACATTACCAGATTTCGAATTTCGGGGAAACTTTGATCACTATGGTTTTTACGTACCTCAACATCTTCAAAATTATTGCCATTTAGCACAGAAGGCATAAATATTGATAACAGTAATTTTGATTAGGACTAAACTGATTTTTTCATCATTTTTTTCCAAAAACATTTATAATCAAAAGATGGACAATGTTGCTGCATACATCTAGGGGTAAAAATTATAAACATTTCTCAGTTTTTTTTGGCCTCAAAAACAAATGAAATTTTGTCTTGATGCAATTCCCTAAGTCCTCGCACTGTTCCCATGCTCTTTTTTGTTTTCCTCAAATTGAACCGTTTGATAGGGATTTAGCCATTTTTACTATACGGGCTTTCTCATGGAAATCATCGTTTTCTTTTTTGAATATCCAAAAATTATCACCCAAATGACCAAAAAAAATAACTCCTAAAATAAACCTAAACAGAGAAAAAAGTTGAACTTTCAAATAAAACAACCCATTTGCTCCTAAATGCTTAAATTTGATCAGGAGAGATGTTTGTTGTGAATCTTCGAAAAACCAGATATTTAAAGATTTTAAAATAACATTTAAAGAAATATCAAAAATTTTCAAAAAAAAAAACAAATTTAGCTTATTTGTAACTCAATTTATAGGCTTTAAAACGTAGTAAATAGTTTTCAGATATTTTAACTTTTAACTTAGTTAATGATGATTATCTGCAAAATTTTCATGTTGGTCATAGTTACCCCGGTGTTCAAAGTTCCCTCAGTTTACGGTACCTGGAAGAGTTTCATCAAAATCGATTGACGCGATAAAAAAGGACCAGTTTGAAAATGATGTTCACTATCGCCCACCAGGCGATTTCATTCTTTTTTGGACGGATGTTTGTATGGAAAATATCGTAATCAATGTTTTTATTAGAACAAAAGGAGCTGGCAACGCTGGCAGGTAAAAGTTGTTCGTGTCCCGGTCCGCGAATTTTTTGGAAATTTTCATAGATTTTCGTGGTATTTTGTTAAATATTGTTTCGTAAAAGAAACAGTGGAGTGGTGCGGCATGTTTTGGATGTGTATTCAATATTGTAAATGTGAATAGGTGTTGTGATTTCCCATATCGTGCATTTTTTCTGAAGCTACCATGTTGAAGAGGGCTCATACTACGCCCCCCCTCCCCCCCGGGAAAATGTATAGGGTACATGAGTCATCGCATCGCAAAGGGTTTCAGCGGAGAATGCAGTATCGAATGCAAGATAAGTAACTTGTTTTTGTTAAGCTGTTAAGCCATTGTACTCATGGTTTTTTTTTAAATTGATTAATTAATTAATTGATTGGTTAGGACTATTGTAGACTATTCAATTATCTGCCATTTTTGATATTTGAAACAAGGTAGGAAATATTTCATTGTCCCAGTTGTATTTGAACTTGTACGCAAGCGGCGATAAAAGTTGGCAAAGTCCGGCAAAAAAGAGTTAAGATGGCGCTGGTAAACTTTAAAGGTAGGTTGTGGTCCAGGCTAAAACCATCTTGAAGCATCAAATGAGTGCATGCATTATTAAAATCCAGAATAATTCCAGCTTTATTGACTTATAAAAATATTTTAATTCATATAATAATGAATTTGATTTGATCTCAGAATTAAATTTTTCTAAATAATCTTTAAAAGCAATAATTCCAAAAATTTAAATTAAATTTAAAATAATTATTTAAATAAATTTTTATTATTTATATACATAAATTTATATAACTATATGTTGATAAATTTTCATTTTGTATTAACTATTCCTGCATTAATCATCAAATTTGTATGTGATTTAAGAGCATTATTATGATACAATTATAAAATGGTTCTTTTTTATGTCATTTGGTTCAATGATTTTAAATATTATGGAAATTACATTCGACTCTCGATATGTCTGTTGCAATTCAATAATTTTGTTTAGATCTTAGCATTTTTTAATTCAATTTCTTTTTAATTGCATTTGAGATTTGTGATATATTTCAACTAATAAAACTAAACAAGTAATAGAAATACACATAAAGTATTTGAAAATATGCTGTATGTTTTCATCGGAAAAGATCTTTTAATTTTTCCTTTAAATTGATAATTATTTTCAGGTAATAGAATCCGATGCAAGTGATTCAACCAGTTTTGAGAGATGTTGTGATAATTCAAATTCTACGGCTGTATGATTTTTGCGCCTTAAAAACAAAACATGCATTCACTCTTTGGGATCAAATGCTATACTCACGGTTCATAATAAAAGATTCGCTAATTCGTATTTTCTGTGATCATAGTGTGAACTATTTGTGTTTCAAATTATCCTTATCTTTTATTAACTCCTCGTTATCAGAAGAATCTGATCAGGATAGCAAGAGAAGGAGGTGTATATAAACATGTTTCAGCAAATCGTATATTTACAGGTTATTTGTTACAACATGTTAGTTTTGATTTTTCAATTATTATTTAACTTCTATTAGGTGAGATTCTAGTTTAATAATGCCACCCCACAGAATCGTATTTTCTTCAGGTAAACTTTTAAAATTCAGCCTACCCAATCATCGCCAAACCATCATATATTTATTTTATGCAAAAATAAATAATTTATTTCAGGACATCAAATCTATATGGAATGCACGCTAATGGTTTTTTTTCACGAATTAGTGTATCTATACGTATTCCTTATTATTATCAAATTATTATTGTATCATGTTTCTAATTAATTTTTAAATATTTATACAGTTGCATAGTTTATAGCTGCTTTGACTTAATTTGTTGTTTTGTAATAAATCATTTATTTCTAGATTATACAGCCACAAGAAAATTTCGAGACGCTATTACCATAAATGATTTAATTCAGCTATCACAAATTCATTTCCAATTATTCCTAGAGTTTGGGTTCTAACCATTCAACTATTTCAGGACTAATTTTACCTTAGATGTACGATAGGCGATCTGATCGAGTGTCAGCTGTTATATTTTGAATTAATTTTCCATATTTTAATTTTGTCCCATCTGCTCGAGATTACCATTATAACTTTATTTATTAATTTATATATCGTATTACTTGCAATTTCAGATTAAGCACATTTTAGATTAATTTATTTATTCATTCATTAATTTACATAAATGATTCAATTTTATGAAGATCAAACATAATTCAAATACTGATACTTCAAATTGCAAATTCATAGTACGCTGAAATATGTTCTTTTCAGCTCGTCACATCTTTAAATTGTAAAAAAGAAAGTATTTTTGCAGAATTAGAAGTCTTCATCACGAATCGGCAAAAATAACTAATTTTAAATTAGCATTATAATTCAAGTCATGAACAAACCTAACCATTATTTTCTGCATCGTCATTTTAATCCGCAATACAATTAATGCAACTATTATTCTGAATGCTGATGATATTGAAATGTATTGATTCTTTTTATAATATTAACCAAATATTTCAGAAACAATATTTTCATGGATTTAAGTGTTGTTATTATTTGTAGTTTCTGTTAAATATTTATTCAGTATTTTTTCATACGCAACTACTAAAAATCAAAACCCAAAATTCATTTTTACTAGCACTTGGAGTTAACTGTTTAAATTTGCATTTGACATAACATAAGTTAATCTTACATTTTCTTCAAACTTTACTGAAACTAATCATATTTATTTCCAGCATCGAGTATGCAGTATATCATTTGGAGAAAACTATCCCACAATATGTATTACTCTTCCACCCTATCATTCCACTCAATGACATTTTTTTATACTAATTTTCACATGATTATTATTGAATTTTAATTGTTTTTTTTCCCTCCACAGGTTTGCAAAATAATACATTCTCATTTGATGATGTATTTTTTTTATTATTTTATTTAAAATTATGTATTTTTTTAAACTATGTTTTATTATATTACTTTTCATTATATTTTATAACAATATACTGCATTATATTATATTATTTCGTTTAACAACATTTCACTTATTTTATCGTTAATATATTTTAACAACAAGGGCAGGGGCATCTGGGTATCCTCGTTTTACAAAAAGAGCGGGTTACCGTGTATGCTAGTACCGTATTGAATACTAGACGTTCCTCAATTTATGTCAAGGGAATTTGGCATGGTTGAGAAAAATAAAGTTTTTGATTACTTTTTGTAAATAAGGACGCACTCTTTTTTCGGAAGCCTTGGCGGCGGGATTATAATTTGCATGCGATCTTGGTTAGTCAACAACATGGTTATAGCTGCTCGAGACTTTTCCCCTTTTAACCCTGGATACCGTAGGTGCCTCTGCTTACGACTCCATTCCCTTAGAAGTCTCATTGAGTGGTTATGATTGTGTTGCTTGGTAGCCAAGATAGACGTGTGGGTTATTTTTTTTTGCCACAACCACGGCGCTGCCGTAAACCCAAGGTGGATTCAATACATACATACATACATATAAAATATCGTAATCAATGTTTTTATGAGATTAATCTTTCACCAAACCAAAAAATATCACCAAAAATGTTGGTTATTGATAAAATCTTCCTGACTGATTTGTTTTGGAGTAGAAATTTTTTAACAGAGCTTCGAAAACGATCTGCAAAAAAAATGAAATACGAATATGATACATATAAACTTGAAGCGATTTTTATATTCGCTCTTTCGTTAGAATCTCTTCCTAATTGAATATTTTCTATTTCCAATCAAAGCAGGAATGTAGTTTCTAACAATTTAGTTTATTTTAAGTGGTAAATTCGCATCTTCCATACAAACATCCGTCCAAAAAAGAATGAAATCGCCTATTGAACAGTGATCAACCTCATATTCAAACCTGTCCCATTTTTGATCGATTTTGATGAAACTCGGTCAGGTGCTAGATCAATCATTTTTATATCTTTTGGCAAAGTCTCAAGTATACTTAATTAAAATATTTAAAAAATATAGCGAATTTTGTGAACCAATCTCAAATTTTCCTTTCTCACAAGAATTGCTGTATTTTTTTTCCAACCATAATACAGTCTTCAAATTTTGTGGAGTGTTAGTTGAAGAGTTGATCTAGGTTTAGTGAAAATTTCATAAAAAAAAATATTAACCCAGACAGAAATGGCAGCTGATTTTTTTTTCTTTTTTGAACGCAACTTTTCATCAAATCGAGTTAAAGTTACAGCTAAAATCGGTAAGGTTTTAAATTGAAGGATGTCCCACATCAAATTGCATCACAGTTTTTTTTCCTTGTTGGGTTCCTACCACTGCGACCAGATGTTAGATCTTTTGTGGTTTGTCCCCTGTTTAATGTGGCTAATCAAGATAGATCACTCTGATTGATTTCAACAGTGTCACTTTCTTGTTGTTTAGCATTTTCCCAATCTGGAAGAACTACACGAATGAAGTTGACAACCTTCTTGGAACTTATAGAATATATTTCGGAAGGATCCAATATACCTTTTCCGAGTAGTTTTGTTCTTTTTGATATAAGACAAGGGCAATCACAGTTATAACGTTGTAAAATTTAACCTAGTTGACCGATTCTTTCCAAACTTTCAGACAATAAACTTTAAACCACTTGTGATCTTAGTATTTTTAATTGATTTTAGTTCTATACCATATTCGTACAAACGTACACAGAAAAAAATTTTGACTATTACGTGTCACTAAAAATTGCAACCTTTAAAATAAATCACCTGTAATAATTAACAAAACCTGTAATTTTGAATTCTTTTCCTTAAAAGTTAACGGAGATTCATTTATTATTACAGCAAATGTCCTGTAAAAAAGTTGTAAACTAAATATTAAATGTCACGTAATCATGTTTTCGACCTGTAAAATTACGGTAAATGTCCTGCTCCTTTTTGTTACAGGACATTTGCGTAATTTTACAGGAAATAATTTTTGCAGTGTACATTAGGCGCAACTATACCCAAAAGAAATTGCGCAACTTCTGAAAGCAGTTTATATTATACAGAAACCTTTTTTTTTTTTTTTTCTTATTATAGAGACTTTCAGCCTTGGGCTGGTTCGTCTCTTTCTAAGCGCACATCTTTCGAAGTAATGGTGGCTAGCATCTCACAAATGCTAAAACCACCAGACCACAGAAAGTGTACTATGTATGCCATGACCGGGATTCGATCTCATGAACTTTGGCGTAGATGACTTGAACTCTAACCACTACGCCGAAGCCGCTGGCACCTTTATTTTTTTTTTTTTTCATTTCTTTCTCAAACTTAACCTCTTTGAGACGCGCAAAGAGTGCCTTTTTCAAAATGCTCACTATTTTTCAATGGGTCTTAGCTCTTTTATAGAAAAGTGACTTTTTCGGCTTCATATAACATCAGGACTTCCTTTGAATAGTGGAACTAATAAAAAATAAGTCAAAATGGTACAGAAAACCACTGTTTGGGAAATCACCTGGTCTTTTTCTGCTGCTGGTTGCGGTCTCTTCCGATGTCCACAAAGGTGACGAGCTGGCTCCTCGGAACGGATGGGCGACGGATGCACTGGCGAAGTTCGGATCACCTCCAGAAAACTCTCGACTTTTCGCACTTGTTTTCGATGTTCTCTCCACGAGTGTAAAAATATTGTGTGTCATGTTTTTCCCTAACTTTGACATTTCTTATTTCAGGGATGCCAGTATGACAGAATTCATGGTAAGTACCAAGGTAAGTAGGTATTTAAGGTAAGTGTACACGGAAAGTATAATGTAGGTGAAATATTAATTTTGTTCCAAGGTGAGGTAATGTGTAATTCAGTAATAATTCAATTTTCTTATTTTTAGGTTTAACTATTTTGTGTAGGTAATGTATGCCGCAACAACCACCTTACAGCATATTTAGGACTTAAATAAAATAAATTTCTATGGCAACGTTTGTTTTTTTGGCTACACAAGGCAAAACAAACAAAATAAAGTCAGTCATTGATCAATTCTTGTAAGTGATAGACGTGTCTGAGTAAATTCTATGAATTTAGATTTAGAAGAAGCGTAAAATTACGACAGATTTGTTTATTGGAATGTTATTCGTGTGTAATCTTGTGATGTATTTTTTTTTAATTAGACTGGCTTAAAATGCCTCAATTGCTTCCCCTAATTCTTGAAGGGTTACATTCAATTCGAAGTAACAACGAAGTAACCTAGCTGCCGTATGCTTTGTTTTTCAAGTGTGAAATTTGGCAGTGAATCGAGTGACCGCTAAGCCCTCGTTTGACGAGAATAGTTTTTCACCAAAATTTCCCCAAAGATCATCTTTATTTATAAAAATTAATTTCTGTCTGTCTGTCTGTTGCCTATAGACTCGGAAGCTACTGAACCGATTTTCTTGAAACTTGGCAGGTAGGTGTTTTTGAGACCGGGGAAGGTTTATATTATAGTTTGAAACCCCTCCCTCTTACTGGAAAGGGGAGGGGGTCTCCAAAGCAAAAAAAAATGATTGTTTGCATAATTTGAGAACCAAATGGTGCCGAATTCGTCATGGAGAGCACATTTCTATGAATGTTTAGTACCCCTCCTTTTTTTCAGAGGGGAAACAGGAAGGGTTGAGGGGAACTTTCTTACAATTTTCAAAATTACTCGAGAATTAGTCAAGCAAATGGGACCAGATTTGGCATGTGAGGGTATGTGAATACGAGAAATGTTTCAACGATTCTTTGAAACCCCTCCCTTCTTCCAGTGGAGGGATTAAAAGGGAGAGGGGGGCATCCATACAATCATTTTTGAAAAATTCGATAACTATTGAATGGAAACAAATTGGCTTGGGAGGATTTTTGGTTATGATTGTTTGAAACTCTACCCAATTTGCTTTGGGAGGATAGAAAGAGGGGAGGAGGCCCATAAAAAATTTTGCAATACTCGATAACTCTTCAACCAAGGAAATCAATTTTGGCATGCGTGGATATTTGAGCGAAAGAAGTGTTTCCAAGATGGTTTGACGTCCATTCTACATTTTATTAGTAAAACATAAAAGGGAAAGGGGAAAATTTTGGCATGGAAGGATATTTGGATACGTTAAATGATTGTATGGTTTTTGAGACAAAGGATTGCTGTGGCCGTTTATTTGAATTACATTTTTATCTGGGCTATGTTGAAGGAAAAACCAAAATCTAGGTGTTCTTTTTGTTATGCTCTGTGAACAAGAAAAAACATTTCTGAATTCTGAGGCTGGTTTTGATTCTGGGTTTTGACTATTAGGTAAAATCAAGAATTCTGATTCGAAGATTGGTTTCGAAATATTTTTCTCAAAATGTTTCGAAAATTAAAAAAAAAGTTAGTAAGTGTCGTCTAAGGTAAGCTTCAAGGGTTTGAAAAGGTAAGACTCAAACAGAATTGCTTCATTATACGATTTCATAATGTTCTGAATTTTTTAACGGCTGCGAAAATGATTGTCTCATTCTACCAAGTAAGACATTCACATACACGTTTGCATTAATTTCACAACAAATTACACGAAGCCATGGGGTCGGGTATGTGGTGATTTGCATTGCCGAACTAATTCGCGATTTCGAAGCTAATTTTTGACAGGTCGTGTGTATGCAAGAAAATGTAAACAAACGGGTGGAAATACTAGCTTCTAATAAATCATTATTTTCTTTGATTTGGTTAGGATTTTCAGAAAATGACGGATACAGATTTGAAGTAGAAGGTTCAGAGATTATTGTCAGCTATAGGAGAATATGTGTATGTGCCGTGAAGCATCGCAAATCGACATCAAAAATGGTCAATTTTTACTACTCCAAAAACTATTCTGAGTATTTCACATATTTTTGAATGAAAACTCGAGCCAAATGCACATGTTCAATTGCAGTTTGTTAAAAGAGTAGTCAATTAATGTTCCTTTGAAATTTGGGAGAGACCCAACAATTGGTAAGGTAGAATTTTTTATTCGAAAAAAACATAAATTTTTGCCATTTTCTAATAGGTTTCCTACTGCAGCTGCATACAATCAGGCGTAATAATTTTAAAGCTGGAAGGCGAAAGTAAGTATGTCCACTGACCATACTGACTGGACACTCGATTTCGTTTTCTGGATAATTTTTCCAACAGTACGCAATGTCGACTCAGAGTGCGCATCGATCGATTTGAAGAAATGCTATCCCAGTTAGGAAATGCCACCCAACTTTAAATATAAAACACGCAATTTCTGCGATAAAATCGGGCTAAATAGAACCATTTTTCCTACAGGGCATTTTTTGTCAAATTTTTCAGGTTCGCCACCTGCCGTAGGTATTGCGAACCAGCAAAATCTGACAACAAAAAATTAGACAGAAAATGGTTGAATTTTTGTTCTAAGTGTCATGTCAGTGTGGTCAGTGGTATGTCCACGTGGACATGACCCAAACCCCTACCCCCCTCTCCGTGGACATTTCCATACCCCCTCCTCCCCCCTAAGTTGTCCAGGTGGTATCTGAACGGCCCCATGTTGGTTTTCTCTGACCGACTGACTATTTTAAAATGGAACTATCAGATAGAATTCACTCTCCTACCAGGCTAATTTATTCAAATTTACTTGAAAACAAACTCCAATTTTTCAAAGGAGTGTTTTTTTTTTCAAAATCGTTTGGATTTATGAAAACTTAACTCGAAGCAATGTAATGTTGTCTATAATTTATCGTTCACCCAGAATGTTGCTCACGCAACTTCGTACTACCCCAGACGGCAGCAGCGCAGCTTCGAAAGAGCGGATAATGTAAGAAAGCAATTCAGCGCATGCATTGGCAAAACTGCGGTGAATCCGTGCACCCATGGTGGATTATCTACATACATACATACATACATATCTATATAAACCCTAATTTTACATTTCACGTAAAATTTGTCTTCAAGTATGATTCGGTCAAATGTGTTGCACAAGTTGCATATTTATATGCGAAAAAATGTCATAAAAATGCACTGAAAATGAGACAACAAAAAATATGGGTATACTGCAGAAATGTGACGAAAATTTGACAAAAAAGTTATTAAAATATCACAAAAATAATACTCAAAAGTGACAAAAATATTTCATATTTATTTAATTTTACGAAAATTTGTCAAAAACATCACAAAAATGTTATAAAAAAAAAGCAAAATTATAACAGCACGTGACATTAAGAAGAAATGAATGTTAAAGGATTGAATGAATGAATTGAATGAATGAATGAATGAATGTAAAAAGATGAATGTTAAAGGACGTGTTTGATAAAATTTAGATTGAACTGTGTAGAACATCAGAAAAAAATGTAACAAAAATGATATAATAAAATTTGTAAAAATGTGACCAATTTGTGTAGAATATAACACAGAAATGTACAAGCCGGGATAAAACATGTAACAAAAATAAGACCCATATGCAGAGATGCCAATGTGCCTGATTTTTCAGGATTTGTGTGATTTTTTGAGACCTAGCCTGATAAACCTAAAAGGCTTTTGAACTACCCTGGTTTTGTAAGATTTTTGCGAATGTGATAAAAAAAATGGGTAGTAAGGATCTGCATTAGATACCATTTCTAAAGTGAAAATGTGGATCGATGACCAAAAAAAGGTCATCACTTTGATCGAAATTTAATTTAGGATGCTTCGACGATTCCTGATTTGTATTCCACCAGTCCCTGATTTTTGAAAAAAACAATTTTTTGGCAATCCTTCCCATTAGACCGCTGCAAAAAATGAATTTTTACTTCCATATGTTTTTTCAACACTTTTGGGTCTCCAAGCATCAGTGTGAAATTTGACATGATTTGGTTGATTCCTTAGTAAGCGCAACGCGTTTCAATTTTGTACGGAAATCTGTATGGAAGTATCAGTTTTTTGCACATAAAATCAACCAGAAAATTCCAATAAGCATGAAAATAGTTTAACTTGGTTAAGTTGATTAACAATTGGTCTTTAATTTTTGATTTTTACTGTTTTAAAGCTTCATTTTTTGTTAACATGACAAGCAGCTAAGCATTTCATAAAAATGGCAGACTTTGCTTGCTACGGCTTTTAATAACTCCACAAAATGTTTTTGCAAAGGTGCAAAGTAGTTTTTGAGATTTTTATTTTCATCCTACGGTTACACAGCTTTCAAATCAGCAGTCTAAAACGCAAAGATTAAAAAAAATTATTTAAAAGAAAATTGTATAACATCGAATATCTTTTCTGAAGTTTGTTATTTGTTTACATGAATTATATTGCAAGAATCAAGAATATTTTTCATCCAAAATTTTTTTTTGAACTTTCAGTACATCTCTATCGCTTTTTGAATGAAATATTTTGTTTACCATATAAATTGCTTGAGCTTGAGCTTAGCTTGAGCTTAGATAAACCGTACATTTCAGTAGTTGCTACTCCGTGATTGACAAGATCCATCAAAATTGTACATAAATCCAAATAAATGGGGCTTGGGATTAGCTTACCATTTTCTGTGTACACGTTTCGAAGGTTCCTTATCATATATGGTCAATAACGGCGCCGGCCACGTCCTTACGGTTCATCGGGGAAAGGGAAGGATTGTTAGTTCGACTTCCGTTGCTACTAGAGACCGAATACACCTCTAAATCTCCACGGTCGTCACAGGAAGGGTGGTTTGTTAGTGGGGAAGGTATATAAGATCTGGATTCCCTTTGGGAAGGGATGTGATCAAAGCAAAGTTAAATATTTAGTGATCGTCGCGTCGCACACTATCGATTACTTCGCGTTTTTATGTAGTGCAAATACGTCCTAAAGTGGCATTTTCATACACTTAAATGTATTTAGCACCGGTGCAACTCACCGAATTTTACCGCGCGCTTAAGACGAGAAGAGCAAAGCGTCCTAACGTGGCACTGTTTAATAAGTACAATGCACTTGGCACATGTGTGACTCACCGAATTTCATCGCGCGCTTAGAACGAGAAGAGCAAAACGAAGCATTGTCATACACGTACAATGCATGTATCACCGGTGCAACTCACCGAATATTATCGCGCGCTTAAAAATGGAAGGGCAAAATCGGCCTAACGTGGCATTGTCATACACGTACAATGCACAATTTTATCGCGCGCTAAAAATGAGAAGAGCAAGAACGACCAAACAAAAAACGTTCTAACGCATTGGGCAAACGGGGAAAAAAATTTAACAAAAGCTTGATTGCAAATTTAATTTTAGTGTGCGTAACATGAATTTAATAAAGCACAGGGTGTCTGAACACACACACACACACACACACACACACACACACACACACACACACACACACACACACACACACACACACACACACACACACACACACACACACACACACACACACACACACACACACACACACACACACACACACACACACACACACACACACACACACACACACACACACACACACACACACGCGCGTAAATATCGCTTAAAGTATTTATTTTATTATAATTTGTAAAAAAAAGAGAAGTGTATACTTAGCTTTTTTCCAAAAATCCATTCGGGCCCACTGTCATCAGGCTAGCCACATGAAATGTTGCATGCAATAACATAACGCCCGTATTGTTACTGTCTCTTTTGTATAGCAAAACTTTAACCATAACGCTAACGGTAGCCGTGATTCGACCCGATAAAGCGCCATCTCTACTTATTTTTCGCTTGTCGCTTTGTCTGAAACCTGTCAAAACCGCGTCATCACAATTGCAAATCGCACGAACTGAAAACATATTTCCTCCAAAAATATCGAATGATTCTTATAAACACCTCACTAAAAGCAATTCTTTACACTTTGTTTAACGATCGCACGGAAAGTTTTAAATTTTACACGCTTAAAACTTCTAAAAATAAGGTTTCTAAATTCCTTCGGAACGATTCGCGTTTATCTGTTAAGCAGTGCTACCAGCTCCTCCTCTATTTTGTTTACCATATAAATTGCCCTACAAAATTAAAACTCATTGCGCATATTCAGGACTGGATGGATTGCTTCTGAAATTTTTATTGCTATTTCTTGCAGCAAAAACAACCAGAAAAAGTAATGGGAGGTGTAAAAATTTACAGAATAAGAATTGACAAAAAAATACAAAAATTGAAAATATTACAATCTTCAAATCTGAAGAACGTAATCAGCAGTTTTCGAATACAAATTTTTTTCTGAAAAATAAATTAAAATTTGATTTCCCTTTATATTTTCACCCATATCCATCAAACGATTAAAAAAAATGGTTGTAGCTAACCATTGTGAACATGTGAGCAGAAAATATCCTCGTTTTCCCGAGATCATTTGATTTTAGTAGTTTCGAAATTTGATTGTTGATTTGATTATTTACTAAAATCTTGCAAGGTTATAGAATCACTCCAAGACCAACAGCGCTTAAAAAAAAAATGTACCATCCCAACTGCCGCAAAACGAAAGAAGCATCACAGGAAGGCCACCTAGAAAGCAGAAGCCGTGTGTCGATTAGATTTATGGCTCTGCAAATCGCAATCAAGCCGCCCCCTCGCACGGCGAAATAACCCCCATCAAGTAGTATCTTCCGTTTTTTTTATAGACTAACCAACTTCCGGCTGCCCAAACAACCTTTTTTCAACCTCTTCAACCAACAAACTCAAGCGCTAGGGTAAGTGTTGTAGATGATCCGAAATAAAAACAAAGCTCCAGGGGGGATGAATGAGAACGAAAAAAAATGAGAGCGGAAAATGGTCTGCATCTTCTGATTTAGGACCGAAAATAACCAGTTGATGGGTTATAAACGTTAATCGTGGTTTCAATCAAGAGGATTCTTCTTGGTATTTTTTTTTTTTTTGGTTTTCGCTCCTGGACGAAGCCTGATGACCGATGAATGCGGAGCCACTGCTGAGCGATTTGGGAAATGGAAATCCTCATGTCTTTTATTTCGAGTGATCAAGTGAATTGAGGGAATAAAATTTGACCTCAACTTAGTGGAATACAATGATGATGATGATCAGTATAAAAATTGAAGAAGTTTTTAAGAGATCAAATTGTCACAAAAAATGCATAAAATTCTTTCTTTAAAACTTTACTGCTGAGTGTCCAGAAAAATACAAACCTCTAATGTGATACTATAATAAATTATTAAATATTGATGACGAAATTTTCCAATAATTTTAAGTTAAGATGTTTTGATCAATATTGATCGAAAATATTTAACACAAAAAACCAGAATCCGTTCGGAAGGTTGTCATCAAGACCAAGCCGAAGCGAAAGATTAATGTTTCTTGCCAGTGAAATGGTAGTCAATATTTTCCTTGTATCACGTAACCGGTGAATGGACCAATTTCTGACATGATCCAATTTTTAAATGAATAATGTTGTAAATCTATGCTTACTTAGCCTCCAAATGATTGATAAAAAAAGTTAGAAAATTTATGAAAAATCTAAAAGAAGGAAATACAACCATTCCCATACTTGGAACAAAACAGAAACCCCATCCAAGATTGAAAAGCCGCTGAAGACCGGAAAGTGCCACTTTGGATTTTCCACCGGATACGGATGTATGTATGAATGTATGTGGAAAGCCAATCTTCTCCCGGGCAACAAATCGGACGATTATTTATGGCGAGAGCAAATTTGTTTTCCCCAGCTTGAAAGGTTTCTAATTTAAAAAGTTATGATTTGTTTGTCGAAAGAAAATTCGATTTCCAAACTTACCCACCAACGCCTGTTCTGTCGTGTCCCGATCTGATGGTTTAGCTTCCTTCCCGGGGTAAGAGTTCCTCTCATTTTCGTATTACTCATAATCGTAGAACTGGCGTGATGCGATGAAGCTTTGGGTAGAGAATTTAATTTAAATATTCAAAACTTTCGCCGCCTTGCAAGCCTTTCTTTGGTTTTCTTGCTTGAGGCCAAGCGTAAATATAACCCCGAGGAAAAATATTCCCAGGGAAAAACACGTGAAAATATTCACGAGCCAGTGTTAAATCAGAATTATCAATTTATAAGCACGGAGCAGCATCGTAGGGCAACTTTCACAACTGTGTCTTGTTTTGTTTTCTTTAATTTTTTCCGGTTCTATCTACTACCAAAGATAAACGGACTGAACCAATTTTCTTTTATTCCGTAGAATGAATCGAGGCATCATCCATTTGTCTGTGAATCTGTGAAGCATCTACTGTTTTGGGAAAATTGCGCGTTTCTTAATTTTCCGCTTCTAATCTCGATTTTCTTTTCATTCAAATTAGCACCGGGCACGCTTTTCGGATGGTTTTTTTGTTTGCTTGCCGGTGGTTGGATTGGATTGGATCGGACTGGCTTCTGATGGTTGATCATTTCATCTGGTGGTACTGATTAAGAATTCATTTGGCAAATTATATCGCGCGTTGGTTGAGTCAATCGGGAGCGAAATGATGCAATACATTTTTATGACCCGCAAAATTTAAAGAAAGAATAGCTTTTTTTTCTCTCGAAGCTCATTTAAAAACAAATATAAATACAGCATACGGCAAAATGAAAAAAAAAGTTTTGCTGTTATAGAGAAATCATGAAAAAAAAGTTTTTCATTTAAATTTAAACACTTTTATAACCCTGATTTTTTCTAAACAGAAAATTGGATACTAAATTGTAAAATTGTGTTGATCTTCGAATGTAAGTGAAACCTTAATGATGCCTTATTTAGCTGTCGTTGGAAAATCGGCATCTAATCGTGCTATTATTTTGCTTTAAATTGCTTTGGAATAGGTTTGTCGTCATATTTCAGCATTTTGATACTCATGAGTTGCTTGTGAGCACAAAGCTGGAATGATATACAATCCAAGTGGAGAACATCTCTCAGATTTAAGCCTTTTCCTCAGATTTAAGCTTTTTTTCTCAGATTTGAGCTTTCATCTCCTATGCTCTCAAGGTCAAGGTCAAGGCCAGGTCAAGGTCGTTCAGTTGCTCCATTGTTTAAGGATTCTACGACAATTCTCGGTTCGGTGCACAGTCGATCGATCCAGTCAGAATCTCATCCATAACGATTAGAAAAAGTAGCGGTGATAAGATACCTTCAACTCTGTCTCACTCCAGCAGTTACCGGGATTGGATCGGGCAAGACGCCGTCGTGCCCTACCTTTCACGAAAATGCTTCGTTTTATGCTTCGATGAAATGGACTACTCTCTCTGGGACTCTTCGTCGCCTTAGAGCCGCCCAGATGTTTTCATGGTTAAGTCGGTCGAATGCTTTTTCGAAATCAACGAAAACCAGCAGAAGAGAGTCCTGGAGTTCGTTGATTTGTTTCAGTATGGTTCGTAGCGTTGTGATGTGGTCCAAACATGATCGTCCGGATCGGAATCCAGCTTGTTGCCGTCGGTGTGTAGCGTCGATTTTCTCCTGAATCCTGTTCAGAATCTCTTTGCAGAGTACTTTGAGGGTTATACAGACCAACGTTATACCTCGCCAGTTACCGCACTCTGTCAGGTCTCCTTTCTTCGGGACCTTTAAGAGCATACCCTGCAGCCAGTCTGCCGGAAATGTTACAGTATCGAAGACGTCAGCGAAAAGACGGTGCAGCATTTGTGCTGACAAGGCAGTGTCGGCTTTCAGTATTTCAGCAGGGATGCAATCGATCCCAGGTGCTTTTTTGGATTTCATGCCTTTGATTGACACTTCTATTTCAGCCAGCGAGGGCGCTTCCGAGTTGACGCCATTTATGCGACTTACTATTACTGCGGGTTCGGTTGACCATCGCTATTCATGACTCGAGAGAGTTGTTCAAAGTGCTCAGTCCATCGTTTGAGCTGATCTGTTCGATCGGTCAATAACTGACCTGTTCGGTCTTTTACGGCAATCTTGCATTAGTCCTTGCACCACTAAGGCGACGAGAAATGTCCTAAAGTAATCGGATATCTCCAATGGCGGCGGCTTCCAAGTTCCAATTCGTGTCTGTGTTTTCATGCTAAAAGTCGTCGTCAAAGTTCCAGGTCGGTCATTTCTTTCGGATTTCGTTTCAATTTTATTAATCGGGAGCAGTAGGTTAGGCCTAAGGTCCCTTTTCCGCGATGGGGCTGCCTTCTTGGACATAGCTGGCGGGAACTGCATTTCATGAATTCGACCGCTCGCTGCGAGACAGACGCTGTTTGAGCCGCCCCCCCCCCCCCCCCCTGATCTGGAGAACAGACGCTCGGTTGTTGTTGCACGCCGCCCCTGACATGGGAAACAGACGCGTGCGGCCACCTTCTCAGTCTGCATGCGACCGAAGCATCCAACGGGATTGGGTACCCGATCTCCGTTTAGGTCAGTGGTCGGCAACCTTTTGAGTCAGAAGAGCCAAATATTTCAAATTTTCAAAATTTCAGAGTTTGAAAGAGCCACATTGAAAATTTATTGGTTTGTTAAAAAAAAGCATAATATATTAATGATCAGTGTACCAAGTTTTACCAAAATTCCTTTGAAATCATAAAGAGATTATTCTTAATCATGGATATTTTTTTTAATTTGTTTCTGATAATCATGGATTCTCTTATGGATCGTTAATTCTTTTAACGTGGTGTGATTTTATATCAATTCTAATGCGATGGCAAATATCGGAGAAAATTTAAAATCCATATCAAGATCAAATGAATTCTTTGCAAGATGTTAAAGTGAAAGAGTTTAACATACATATTAACATAATTTATTAATTCTTCGACAAAGAAAAGCTTACCATAACAAATAACAAAGCAAAGGGAATAAATTTTGATAAAATTTTCAAGCTTTCTCATGACAATTCCCCAAAATAAGTTTATCCTTTCTAAATCCAGAAGAGTGAGGATAAATTCAACTGAAATTAATGTAGCCAAAAATTTAAATCTTGCTCCTGAAAACTGGTTACATATGTCATTCCAAACTTTAAATTTTATGACATCAAGTTATGACATTTAGATTATTCATCAGGGTTTACTAAAGCTTAGATTACTGAAAAAAATCGGTAGTTTCACCAGAATAAATCTGTAATAATGTGACTTGAACCCTTAATTTAGATTTGTGACAAATAATAAAGAAACAGTACAATTTAACTGGCAAGATAAGTTACTTTAGAAGTTTCGAAACTAAGATGAATGACAATAAATCAACGGGTAGAAAAACGAACAAATAATTCCGTTACTGAAACTTCGCTCAAAATTTGTGTGCTTTCGATAAATTTGGGTGCAGGCATCACACTTGAAATTTTAAATGTGTTGAAAGGATCAGAGGTTTACTTTTTTAAACACATTCAATTTATTTATTAAATAAAACTGGTACATTAAGTAATCGATTAGAAGTATTTAACCTGTGATTGAGTTTTTAAATATATTTTAAGAAAGGAAATTCTTATATATTGTCAACTCTGATTCGAGTTAAAAAACCTGTCCAGCTCTAATTTGTAAATCTCAATTCTTAGTTTTAGAATTTTGTATTTGAATTTTATGCATCTTTTCACTTGCTAAAACGTTATTATATATTGAATAAACTTGCCAGCAGATCGTGGCCTAGAGGATAGCATAATTGTCTTCTAAGCCAACGTTCATGAGATCGAATCCCGGTCGTGACATAACCTGGCACACATAGTATGATGAAGGTTGGCGGTTTTAGCATTAGTGAAATGCTAGCCGGGTAACCTTGGAATTGTACGCCTCAATGATGCAGCACATGCATGTGGATGGATCTTTTCAAGGGAACTTAGATTGCACTTGGAGATCCTACCTAGTTATGTGTGTGCTCGTAGTGCTACCGGTAAACAACTGCAACTTCAACCAATAGAGTTGTTTTCGACATTTCATACGTACACTTGCTGAGCGTGTACAGATGAGACGGGACAATTAACCTAAAAAACTCTCGGTAAAAAAAAAACGGGCAGCTGGTCGACACACGTGGTCGTTTTTGAGGTTAATTGTCCTAAAACTGGAAAATGTTGGTGAAACAACCAGCATAATATCACGAACACTACCAGCGGCAAATAGGACTATAGTGCAGGGGTGTCAAGTAGCATAGCAAAGTAAAAATAATAACGCGGGGTAATACCACAATAGATCAACTTAATAGTCGCAGTGGACTCTCTCCCCAACAGGAAAAAAAATTGAATAAACTTTCCAGAGTTTATACTGTACGTATCCAGGCCGGGAAAATCCAGGCATTGGGTTTCTAAATTTTAAACTCAAAACCAGATAATAGCCAGGTAAATCCAGACAAAATTTAGGTATTTTGCATCAAAGGCACGAGAAAAGTAGCAAAAAAACACACGAAAAATGAATTTGGCAATCATATCTTACAATTATTTCACAATTTCAAAGATTGTATATGATTTTTTTTCACTTAAACAGGTTTATAATTTGCAGTTTGGTGAAAATTGTGAACAAACCTGAAAAACCGAGCCTTTATCCTCGATATTCGAGCAACTGGACCAGACCTTTTTTTTTTCTTTGAAGATCTGGGCAAGACCAATTAAAACCGGCCAATCTGGAATGCCAATGAGGTATCTGTATTCAGATACATTAAAATTATCATTTTCAATACATATAAATAAGATAAGATTGAGATGGTTTTCCCAAAATTGTTATGTTGTTAGGTGTCAAAGTTGTAAATATTTTGGCGAAATGGTTGATTAATTCTAATACGGTTTTGCAAACTTCAACTGATCAAATTCCGTAGAAGGCAATTTATGAGTGCTCAAAATATAAAATTTGTTTGGTAACAAAACAGATGCTGTCTCAGGACTAAGGTTTTTCCAAATGATAAACTTTGATTTTTCCCATCCAGCTGAACTATTTTGTTTGATTCACTAAAAACATACACACGTTTTAAAAATAAATATCTAAATTGATTCAAGTTTTTGTTGTTAAAAAAAACAGTTATTCTTTGCAATTACGGTTTATGATAAATTTAATCTTGATATCTATGCCTATGCAGTGGAAAGCAAAAAAATTGTAGAATTAGGCCTAAAAAATGCAATTTTGCCCTTGTTCGTACAGCGGATGCAATTTTTGAATTCTCTTCTGGACCTATGTAAATTTGTGTGCCAGATCACAAGATCACGCAATTATCGCTTTAGCACGATTTTCTAAATATTTTATTCAAAAATATATATATTTTTAGCACAGGGAGCTAAAGAGCCGCAGCTTAACATCAAAAGAGCCGCATGCGGCTCGCGAGCCGCAGGTTGCCGACCTATGGTTTAGGTTATTAGCATCCCGGCCGGCACCACGGGCAGGTTGAGATAGGAGTTGTGAATAAGAGGTGATATGAGCACTACGGGGTCTCGTGTTGCACACTATCCACATGCTTTGAGCTGGTAGTTTCACCTCCTCGTGGTCCAGGGCGGAAACGTGTCTGCAAGTCCGGCGTATTGCAGATGTACGGCCAAGAGAACTACCACTAAACCCACTAACGGCCGTCGACGGGTCTGCCAAACCCGCACGGAAGAAGTGGTGCACCCGGGTACTTAGGTACCAGTACTGGGGTGTAAGGGTGAGGGTCCAACATGCGTTCGGGGGTTCATGGCCCTAAAATGCGGACTTGAACTAAGGGCGAACGATCGCCAACTCGTTTTGCGCTTCGGTGGGTATAGACCCGACTCGCAAAACGAGTAGATGCGCAAAGTGGTGGCCAATGGTGGGCCGATCACTTAGGGACGTGTTTTACACGTCAGTGTCTGAGAGGCACAGTAGCCGGAGGTGTTAGGGTTCGACACGCGTTTCGGGAATTGTTGCGCCTGAACCACTAGTGTGACCTGATGAGGGCGGTTTACAGCTCGATTTACGCTTTGGGGAGCAAAGCAAAGACTTGAAAATTGGGTAGTTGTGCTGAGTGGTGACTTAAGTCAACACTAGAGAGTTCGGAGGAGTCTGAGTCCTACACGTGGCTTAGGAGGCTTGCCTCTTGACCCGCGTGTTCGAACAGAGAAAGTGTCGTCGACAACTTGCTTTGTGTTTCTGGACTTCCTGTACTAGATCCACAAAGTTAGTAGTTGCGCTAAATGGCCTCTTTTAACACGATGCGATGTCGGGTCCTAGCTCGTCAGAAGAGGGGTTACGCTTCGAGTTGTATTAGAATGAGGTATTGCTGACAGAGGATTCGAAAACGAGTATTGCCTTGGAGCGCATTAGCGCGAATTGACCTTCCACTATTGAAGTATAGTGTGACAAACAGTTCGAGGTGGGAACAAAGGTCAGTGGTCCAGGTGGACTATCATGAGTCGTCCATTTGCACCCATGGACCCAGGGTAGCAAACTAGGGGGACGCGGTGGCTCGCCGTGTCTTGGAATGCAATTCGTAAAATGGATTTACCACCTGGGTTAACAACTAATGAAAAAAAAATAATCCATTTGCTAGTACCTACTCGGTCAAGAAAATTAATAAAACCACGACATCGCACCGCAAAATACGACAATTCATTTTTGTAAAAGGTGCATTTTTATGGAACTCATTACCTTATGATGTGTGTGAAGAAGTTTTTAGAAAAAAAGGGTCTTGAGCATTTTAGTGTTTAACTAGTTGAAAAGTTAAAAAGTTGTGAAACTTGTATTATATTCGATAACCTTAATTCGGGAACAAACTGATGTAACAATTTAAAAAGATGTAAGTGTTAAGTAACAGAAAAGAATACATATATAAAATATCACTCCATGGCCATTTTTCCATAATGGCAGGGTGCCCAATCCGGCCAAAACAGCACAGACAAGCCATGTTTCTTCAGAAAAGGGCAGCAAATGGTTTTGAAGACACTCTTTCACGTTAATTTCCTGGTTGGCGATCCTGGTTGCACCGATAATGTCGCTTTTCAAGCCACAGGTACAGATAGAATTATAAACACACTCAAGCACACTTACAAAATCACAAGTGTTTGATATGAAGGAATAGAAAAAAAAATGCGAATTGAAGACCACTCTCCTATGTCTTCTTTAAATATTATAAAAAGACGATGAGTGAAAATAAATTTTGAGAATGAGTGGAGATTGATTCATTATGAGTGTTTATTATCTTCCTTTTGGTTGGTTTTGGATCAAGATCAATTCAACGTGTCACACACTTCTACATATTTTTTCGGTTTTCCTTTCATCATTTATGATCCCTTTCCAAACTTTAGTCGAATGATTCATTTCAAACGTTTAGTTAAATGATTCATTTCAAACGGTTTCACAAATGAATCGAAACTGAAATGCACAATTATTATCATTCCACCCGAACGGGTTAGTCCAGGTGTAGTCATGAATTAGCTCGACACATCTCTCAGCGCTACTGTTGGGTTCAGATTCCGCCCAATTGGTGAAGGTTACTAAACGGCCTGTGTGTACCCACGAGTAGGTGTTCTGTGTTGCTAAATCACTTGCTCCGATCCAAAATCTACATTTTGGTCTAAATTCGCCCGATGATTTTATAAATGCATGCACTTCAGCTTGTTTTTTTGTTGAATCGATAGTAACCAACTGTTGACCGGTTGATGAGCAAAGTTCATGCGCTTTGTGCCAGTTTGCCTATAGAAAAAGCGTACATTGGCTTTTGACTACCATAAAATCCACGAAAAGTATGTTGTTTTAGAGTACTTACCATGAATGAAGGAATTGTAAACTTGGAAGCATTTGTTAGAAACACAAGCGTGCTTAATAACACAATCAATTTCATCTTGTAAGTGATAGTCTCTTAAATGATCGAGAAGTGTATTGTTTTACAGCAGGGATCCAACTAACTCATTCAGCATTCTCGAATGCTCCTTTTAAGTTCACGTACGTAGGGGAAAACAGTATAGAACGTACCAGTTAAGCATTAACGGATTAAAGGATAAAAACACAATTTTGATAATATTTTTGTTGAAAACTCAACCAGCTAAAGAACACGCCAAAACTAGTGGACAGAACGCACCATACCGGAAGAATGGTCAGAAAAAGAACAATAACTATATGGAATGTAATGATTGTTACATCAAATGTTTAGTAACATCGCTCATCGCATTTTTGTTAACTAAGCAACTTAACTTTGGCAAAAACTCATTTGTTATTACTAAACTGCCGTTCCAAGCAAAACTTTCCCATGTGACTTTATGGTCATTTTCACTTTTTTGCTGGAAACTGTCTCTGTTAACTTTCGAATAAAAACGCAAACATATATACTTTGTTCTGAACTTATTCAAAATTTTCATCAAGGTGTTTTTTTAATAATTCTTTATTTGAAACGGCTCATACCTTCAGGTTTTAAGGAGCCAAACTCGTTTTTGTTTTTACAATTGTGTGCCCAGCTAACATGAAATCGTTATAGAAATGATAATCCAAATCGAATATTAAGACATTTTCAATAACCATCGTATACAAGTTTGTATTGAGTGATTTTCTATCATTTATTTACGACAAGCTTTGTCCAAAAATAGTTGAGTCGGATAGCAGTTTTGTCAATTCGTAAATATGTCTCCAAAAAGTTGGGAATATGCTAATTCGACATCTACGATTTGAGTGAACTGATTTACGATAAATTCCATCGATTGAAACTCTATCCAATCTCTCCCTTTCTTCTTTTGATAATTTCACATATAGAGCTGGTAAGATACCGGATTCCGAACTCGGGGGACTGGAGTTCAAACCTCGGTCGGGGAAGTTTTTTTTCGTTTTACTCAAATAACTTAAAATCATTTATTTTGCATTTTGTGGGGAAATCGAATCGTTGGAATCTTTTCATTGTAGATATACGGCTCCACTTTTGTAGCTATATGCTATTTTGGAAAGTTCAATACAATCTTTTCAACTGGTATAATTGTTTGAATAATTCTGTTGTTCCTGCGATATACCGCCCTTAATATTTGCTGGGTGCTTAGATTAACACTTTTAGTTTAAAGAAAAAATATTATAGAAAGGGAAGTATAGAATTAAAGATGTAGATCGATAGCTTTTAGGTAGAAGGAGATTTTGAACATGTAGTCCAAATATAGCAGCTAGTACATCCCTCACTGGAACGTTAGATGTTTTTTCTCGGACACGATAGAGTACCGCGTTTAAGGAATAAAGATTGGACATGAGACGGGAAAATATACGAATAAAATCCCGACTCAGGTTCAATCTATTAAACCAGGGTTTAAGGCTTACCTTTGGATAATCGAGTGGAGCCACCGACCCAACTCATCCTCATTCCCTTTGCGCTGCCAGTTGACAAGAGAATTTCTCCTAACCAAAATGTAAAACTCGTTGAAGACGATCTCACGCTGATACGTGTCGGCTTTCGTCGCCCCCACCTTTGCCAGCGAGTCTGCCTTCTCATTACCCTCTATCGAGCAATGAAAGGGAACCCAAATAAAGGTGATGGAAAAGCGACGTCTTGAGCACTCATTATATCCCGTATCTTCTCAAGGAAGTACGGCTGGTGCTTTCCCACTCTTATTGAGCGGATTGCTTCAACAGAGCTGAGACTATTTGTTGCGATATAGTAGTGTCCTGCAGGCCGTGAAGCGACGGTGTCCAATGCCCAAAAAATTGCTGCTAATTCTGCTATATACCCAGAGCATGGTGACTGAAGATTATAAGATGCGCTGGAGATTTCGTTGAACACTCCAAATCCTGTTGATTCCTCTATAAGTGATCCATCGGTAAAGTACATTTTATCAACATCGATGTGTCTATATTTAGCATCGAATATTCTGGAAATCAAAAGTGGGAGGTGCGAATCCGGGATCCCACGAATTTTTTGCTGCATAGACAAATCAAACTGGACAAAAGAGTTGTCGTAGTCTGGAATATAAACACGAGTTGGAGAATTCGAAGAAGGATTTACCTGAATGGACATGAAGACATGGTATATAGACATAAATCTGGTTTGAAAAGTTTGCTCAAGGAGTCTTTCGAAATTTACAATCACCAATGGGTTCAAGACCTCACACCTGATGAGGAATCGGAGTGATAATAAATTGGACCTGCCAAAACTTCAAGACTCATTTTATGCGTTTAGGGCATACAGCCCAAAGCGATGCGAAGACAACGGTATTGGATACGTTCGAGTTTGATGACGTGAGTTTTGACAGCTGACTGGAAACAGAAGCAACCATATTCCATCACAGAGAGGATAGTTGTTCGATACAATTTTAAAAGATCTTCTGGGTGAGCTCCCCACCAGATGATTGATCGGAGAAAATTGATTCTTTGTTGGCATTTTCCTTTCAGATACTCAATATGGGCTCTTAAGGTACAATTGGATTCAAACCAAACCCTAAGATACTTAAAACACCTCTATTGAATGATCGTCCGAATGATTCTATGAGAAATGCAAAGTTTAAAAAAAAAATGATGAGTTCAAACTGTTGAGTATAATGTTATTCACCGAAAAGGACACGAATGGCGTTTTTTTTTATTCCGGATTTGGCTCTGAACCGTCCGAATAAAAAAAAGACTTTCGGGTTTCGAGATATTCCATACGTAGGTGTGCGTGAGAACGAGCGCAATGTTTACATGCAGCTGTCATTTTGTTCTCCCTTCTGGGTTTCTTCACTCGGTTCTTCACATCCGGATTGCATTTTTTCGTGTCCGGATTGCACTGGACAGCATATAGTACGATTTTGCTTGGCTGAGAGGTTTAAAATCGCGGCAATAATCATTTTCCCTTTCATTATTTCAACTGTTTTGCCTTCAGCCAAAAACAGCTATTTAATGTTTTGACAACAACGTTGAGAGTATTGGTGAACTTCTCGCAAAACTGACTTTCTTCTCAGGGCGACTCCGTCCGTTTTCAAGCGAACCTAGGTTGTCTCTAGAGCAATAAATGAGCACGATGACAGCAGTAAGAGCGAACCTAGGTGTAGAGTATAAGGCGAACAAATAAAATAATAAGAGAAGAAATAAATGGTTATAAGTTTCAGTGCAGTAACGATTCACAACATAACTCTCAACACTCTTCATAGTGGATGTAAAATCGGTCCGTTTTACACACGCACACACCGGACGTTCAATCGTTCCCGATCAAGTAAAGAGAGAGTAGCAAATGGAATCTTCGTGTGCGTATAGTGTTGAGAGAGCAAAGAGAGCAAGAGTTCTTCTACCTAAGCAAAACGACAAAGCGAAGATTACGCGTTGCGCGAGCATCGTCAGTTTTCGAAGTAATGTTGAGTAAACGTGTTGTGTTTGACAAGATGTGTGACGGCAGATCACAAACTGAGTGAAAAAAGAAATTGGAAGTCTCTGGATGCTACAATGGCGCAATCAAAAGTGCTCCCTAGAAGTGAAGAAACTCTTTTTAAAGTGAAAATAGTAAAGAAAATGAGTGCTGCAGTTTCCAAGGCGATTTTGGTTTCATGTGGCTTCGGTGCCTAGCAAGTCGCCATTTTGTTATCTGAACGTTTTTATGGTGTGATTGAAAGTTTTCCGATTGTATGCTTTGTGTGGCCTTATAGAATTGTATAGTGTAGAGTATAAGGCGAACGAATAAAATAATTACAGCTAGAAATAAATGATAAATTGTTTCAGTGCAGTAACGCTTTCCTTTCTATATTGAATGTCGCAGTAACGACTGCCAATCGGGTATGAGAGAGAGGGAATCTAAAATACGCGCACTTTCATTTGCGAAACCGTTAACACACATTGTAAAGCTAGACAAAGCCGAATCGTTTCGATCGAGTGGAAGCAGCGACTGGTAACAAACTCAACCGTCGTTTGCATTGCGAGAAAACGGAGAGCAACAGTGGCTCTCGCTCTAGTTCAACGACGAGAAATCTGCTTGACACGAACATCTTCAGTTTTAGAAGTAACGTTGTTCTGACCAGTTGGAGTTGGAAATAGTGTTTGGTGTTTTGTGGCTTTTCGACAAATCGAAGGATGGACGCTGGAAAAAATGTTGGATGCGACAACTATACACACACGAAGATTCCATTTGCTACTCTCTCTTTACTTGATCGGGAACGATTGAACGTCCGGTGTGTGCGTGTGTAAAACGGACCGATTTTACATCCACTATGAAGAGTGTTGAGAGTTATGTTGTGAATCGTTACTGCACTGAAACTTATAACCATTTATTTCTTCTCTTATTATTTTATTTGTTCGCCTTATACTATACACTAGGTTGCCTCTGGTTTGGCTCCAGGTGAAAAAAATACAGTATAAAATAGAGAGTGGGTTCGGTAGGCACAACACTTACAGGATCGATACTTATCTTTACATTTTTAAACAAAGAGGAACTTATGTGTTTCTCAAATTACGGTTTTAACTTGATTTTTTAGGAAAAATAGAAACTATACGAGCCTTTAAAATGATAGAAAAAGTGTAGCCGTGTGACAGTTTTTCGTAGAACTAGCATCGGTATGCGTTCTTATTCTACGCAAAAGTGTCACACGAAGCATTTTTGGCTCCAATTTTCCGTTTGGTGAAGGAAATGTATTTTTTTTTGGCA
Source organism: Uranotaenia lowii (assembly GCF_029784155.1). Lineage (NCBI taxonomy): Eukaryota > Metazoa > Arthropoda > Insecta > Diptera > Culicidae > Uranotaenia > Uranotaenia lowii. The sequence continues at coordinate 38,406,294 of NC_073692.1, forward strand.
GAAAACATTGTAAAATGATTCACTACGAAAACACTGTCTGTGAATTTTTAGTTTGAGAGAGAAAGTAGGCCTTCAAGTAGGCAACAAAATTCAATTTCTTGGCTGATATCGTGGCAAATATGGCGGCTGTTGAGTTTTTCTTATCAAATATTTGTGCACCTTTTAAATTTGAAAAACGACGCAATTTGATATAATTATGCATTCTCATGTTGATTTGAGAATCAGCTAATAAAAAGAATTACACGGAAAATAATAAAAAGGTAAAATTTACCGAGTTAGCAAAGGTGAACGCTCGTGAAAGCCAAAAAGGTAACTTCTACCTCTTCGAGGTGAAACTCACTTCACAGCGAGGTAAAATTTACCTGAATCGAGGTTGGAAAAAGGTACAATTCACCGAGAAAAAAGGTGAATCCAAAAAAGGTAAATCTTACCTCGTAGCGAGGTGAAATTCACCTGAATTGAGCTCAATTAAAAAGTATAATTCACCTAGAAAAAAAGGTAAATCCAAATAAGGTAAAACTTACCTCGTAGCGAGGTGAAATTGACCTGGATTGAGCCAAACAAAACGGTACAATTCATCTCGAACAAAAGTAACTATGTGACGAATCCGTTTATTGAGGTTAAGCTGTTTCGTCGTTCAGAAGGGAAGTTATGTTTCGTGCCAATATGAGAAAATCGGAACAGAATGGTAAGTTTTTTCTTAGATATTATTTAGTTGTGCCGGTTCTCGTCATAATACTATGCTTTTGTTTCAGATCGGCCCAGCTTTGAGGTATATTTCACGTCATCCTCCAGATATCATTCCGGAAAAGCCGGATCTGACTGGATTAGTCGCCATTATGGCGCGGAAGAACGTGAAGCTGAATTGCCACGAGCCTGGCGAAAAAGGATTTACTTCAATATTTTTTTTAAACACGGTGGTACATTACAAAAATAAATATAATGAATAGTCCCTATTTATTTCAAATAAATATAAATATCAGAATGAATTTTGTTTTAATTTTTATTGAAGAAACCAACCAAACCAAATAGCATTTACCTTTTAAATCAGTGAATGGGAAAAAGGTGTTTTTTTCTATTTTGCTAGGTGAATGCGAAAATGGTCAAATTTACCTTTTTACCAGGTGAATTGAAAAAGGTAATATTAACCTTTTTGCTAGGTGAATGAAAAAAGGTAAAATTTACCTCGAAAGAGGGGTGGACAAAAATCACCTCGCAAAAAGGTAAATTTTTCCTTTTTATTATTTTCCGTGTACAATATTGGCTAGGGCCATCTTACCCCGCAGGTGCGTCTTGTACAGTTTTCCCCTATCTTATGCATTAGGCTTGTGTTGTCTTTTCTGAACCAAATGATAGCGGTCTCTTGGAATATTTTTCGAGTACCAGCGCCAAATGTATCGAGGGATTACTTTTAATTAAAGCGCTTTTATTGGAGCCATTAACAAATATTAGTATTTTGCTAACGATTTGTTAGTTTCCACAGAAACTGTTATCGGTTGTTGAAGTGCGGTTTTTGAGCGTGGTTGAGTGATTCATGTTAGGCATTTGTTTCGTCTGGAGATTGAAACAAACAGAATTGGTTTTGCTAAAAGAGGTCAGTACGGCAGTAAAAATCTTCAAACGTTTAGCAAATAAATGTTATAGATTGGATAATTTTTAAAATTCTACGTACAGTCGGTGATATGTTGTATTCAATGAAAATCAAATTGGATGCACAAAATTGAAGCAATGTTTTTGAGCTAAAATAACATCTGAGAAAACAGAAACGCTTCAAGTATAAATTCGCTGACATAAATTTAATGCCATATTTGACCTAAAACTATATCATCGATGATGTTATTCTGTGTCTAATTGGACGCACAAGAGGAAAAAATCTTTATTGACATAAAAAAAATATTTTTAAGATTTAACGTTGCGCTCAGTGAAATTTTGGTGCCAGAAGCTTTTGGAAACATACATTTTTAGATAAGTACAACTTGATAGACATAGATTTATGCTAAGTTTCAATTTGCAAAACTACTGGATATCGAACGTTGTTGAAGTTTCAAATTAATGGAATGACCTAGGGCCAAATAATATGAAACTAGCATGTAACTAGGATTAAATTTTACTAAAATGTATGTCCATGAAAATTTATTTCTCAAAAAATATGTGCCTTCAGTAGCTTAATGTTCAAAGTTACGTTATTGAATCTACCTAAAGCAATTGAAAGTCGTGTTGATTTTAGTATCGTAAAACGGGGTAATATTGATCACCGGGGTAAATTTGACATACAATAAACTTTTCCACATCAATAACTCAGTCTATAGTTTTGTAGGATCAGGCTCGTTGTTTCGGAATTCAAATTTTTAAAATACTTGAACGGGTTAATTTCCGGCAGCAACCGATAATATATTCACTTCGTAAAACTTTCAGTTACAAATTTCGTAGACAAAGTTGGCGAAATAATGACTGGCTTTATTGGCGGTTTAAGAACAAGTAGTTTAATTCCAATGCCTTATCCTAGCTTCAAACCTACAGAGGCTAAACTGACAGCCTTTCCTTCTCGCTACTCTAAATGCTCTCTCTCTCTCTCTCATTGCTAGAGAGGTAATAGAAAAGTTGAGTTATGCGAAGCTATAAATACACACTTCGTTAAGAATATTCAAGTTTGAATTATCGAAAACTGTTTTCTACGTTTGAAAGCCTATGAATTGAGTATCAAATATCAAATGTTTGGTTTGTAATTAAAAAATTTTTCTGCAGGTACAAATCTAATTTCAAAATCTTCAAATATCTGTTTTTCCAAGGCTCGCAAATAAACAGTTCTCCTTATGACACCAAAAAGCATTTAGAAGCAAACGGGTTATTTAATGTGAAAGAACAACTTTTTTCTTTGTATATGAACAGTTATAGTGCTATTTTTATAGTCATTTAATGATAAATTTTTGACATTTAAAAAATGTAGACATTTTCCAAGAGTAAGCCCGTATTGAATAAATGGATAGGATCGTTAACTTTGAAGAAAAAATGAAAATGGAAATAGTGGTGGGGCCCTGGCGGAATGTGTGAAGTGAAGGTAAAATTTTATTTGTATTTTGAAGCTCCAACTATTAAGCAATTATTATAATTTTTGCCCTTAAATGTAGGCAGCATCAGAGTTTCTTTTTTGAATATAAATATTTTTTGAATAAAACGTTAAAAATCAAAGTTAAATTGACAAACTAGCATTTGTAAATATTATGAAGGTGTTTTGTATCCTTTTTGATCAACAAAACTCGTTAAAACCGTCAAGATACAGACTGATCAATGTCACCCCAAAGCATTAAATTCTGGACAGAGACGAAAACGATTATTAAATCAAATTTAAAGTATCCTAATAAATGTCTGCATCATTTTTTTTACGTTCAAAGAAGTCCAGTACTGGTTTTAAAAATCCAAAACATACCAAATTCCCCTTAATAGAAAAAATAATCGAAATATATTGAAAAAATTGATCAATCTTACCACGGATTACGGTAGCCAGATATGCTTGAATCCATAATATCCAAAGACTTAAATTTGACTGACACAAACTATCGAACGTTTTTTGAAGATATAGTATTTTTTAAACATAAATTTAAATAATTTCATCCCATTTTATTCCAAAATTCTAAACAACTTGTAAGAAGAAGATATCATCTTTTATACAGCACTAATAAAAAAAACTTATGGATTCAACAGCTGCTTGATTTATTTATTGCATATTAATAGTTGCTCTTGAATGTTCATATTTGACTAACACAATTTTGTCAAGTTTTAACATCATCTCTAATTACAATTTTCAAAGGTTTAAAACAATAAAAGCAAAGTTTTTTAATCTTGGCAGCAAACTGTAAATTCTTCATACTTTAAGAAAGAATTACTTTACAAAGAACCATTGTTCAATAATATATAAAATTTTAATCTATACCTATTCCAAGCGCCCTTCAACCACTCTTCAACTAGAGAACTGATTTTTATGTTTCATTATTCAAAAATAATTTGCACAGCTTCTCTTGAGCTTCATTTTCCATCAAAGAATTTCAGTTAAGGTACACCGGGGCAAGTGCAAACTCGGGGCAAGTGCAAACGCTCAACTTTTCTCTGTTACAAAAAAAGTAAAAAATATTTCTTCTTCTAGAAATTGTTGTTTACACCCAAACGAACAATCTGACATAGATAAACTAAACTTTCTTTAAATTTTTCACCAAAAACACGGCACTGTTTGATCACACACGAATTCAACTACGTACTAGACATGAACAGTGTGTTTTTATTTTGCATATTTTGGCTACAAAGAAGGGCATTCAAATCCGAATTTTCGTTAAAAGGTGAGTGTTTGGGACCGATATTCAAGTGAAAGCAGAAAATTTATGATAAATTTTCAGTACACCCCGAAAGTTGTGAAAATAATATTCGCTTTTGTTAACCCACACTGCGGGGCAAGTGCAAACGACACTACCGGGGTAAGTGCAAACGTACCTTTAAGCCATGTAACATCAGCCATTTCAGAAAATTCATCACCAAAATGGTTCAGCATTATATTGAAATGGTCAGAAGGGGTACCAAAGGGTTGTATCTAAAGCGGATGTTCAAAGTTCCGTAATGCATTAGTAAATGAAGGTCTTTTGCTTAAAACAACAGTCACCAAAAATGGAGTTCCAAAAAGTTATCAATATTGCAACAAAACAGCAAATATATGAATAAAAGTTGATAAAACGTGCCGGAACATGTATTCAATTCATTTTAGGACCGATGCACTGACTCATTTGTGAATTAGTTAGGAAAAAGTATTGCGTTTGCACTTGCCCCCATAAACGGGGCAAGTGCAAATTTTGAAATTTTTTCACAAAAGCACCGTTCCTTTTTACCAACATTTTTTTATTTTTCACTTTCAACAGGAATTTGTTTAGAACTATTTTAGTGATGCAACGAACGATAATTGATAATATTTGAACATATACATATTTTTCTAGGACATGTGAAAGTTGAACTATGGTGAAAACCGTTTGCACTTGCCCCGGTGTACCTTACCTTTTTCGGTATTGAGTATGTTGACGTTGAATTTTAAAAAAAATAGTACGAAAACAAACTTATTTTAATAACTATTCTTCCTTTCAAACATAAATTTTTCAAAAACAAACTAACTATACAAAAAAAATATTGCAAAATGATTGTTCACGCTCTAGAATTGGTAATAAAGGTATCTATTCTGAAGCCTTGTGACGTCACGAAAATGTACTATTTTTTAGCTCATGATTCCTTAAAACGTCACATACTGTCGAAAATTGTAGATCTCTTCAAACTTTTTGAGAGGAATTCAAAGCATTTTTCAGAGTGAAAATCGGCTCAAAAGGTTGTGAGTTGCACCCGGGTAAAGAATGCGTTGTGACGTCACGAAAATTGATTTCCTTTTTTTACGGAAATATCATGACTTTTTACTTCAACACTATTCTAGTATTTTTTCAAAACAAGTTTGACATAACAATGCGTTCCAATAAATGATTTCAATCATCAAGTTTTTAACGAAATTTAGAATCATATGTTTTTCGCATAAACGCGGTTGTTTTAAACCTTCTCAAATAAAAAAATAAATTGCGCTTGTTGAACACTTGATTCGAGAATAAACAAACAATCATAAACATTAAATCCTCATCGATTTTTTAAAAGAATATTTGAGTCCCTTGGAGCCAAGGGGGTATAAGTGCATACAAGCTTATTTCGCGAAAACAGGCTTTTAAATTGTTGTGTTTTCCATTTTCCAAATATTTTTCGAGAATTTGAATTTTTCTATTAAATGTAGGAGTATGTAAATAAAATTCAAAAAATTCCAAAAAATCACTAAATATAGTGCGAAATGTGTGGAATCGTTTGGCATCATCAACTCTAAATCGACCATTTTGTCACTTATACCTCTCTGGCTCTGAGACCCGCATTTGTGAATCATACAGCAGGTAAATTGATCAAGTTCTTCTATATAAGAATAAAAAAACGTCCTAATACCTTCATTACTTGTTGGCATTATGTTCAAACAAAATAACTAAGTATCTATCGAATAAATGCAATGAGATTCAAAACATCTTTGAACATGGTAAATTTTATAGATAAACATTTTCTTTCGAACAAATTCATAAGACTTTAAAGAAAAATAAAATTCTCATAAAAATATTTTAAAAAAGAGTCCTTTATTAAACTTCCACCTCGAACAATGTAACTAGAAAATCCCAATCGAACCCCGTATTCACAGTAAATCCGACGAAGAGACTTTTAACTGAATAACAGAATAAAAATATGAAGGTACTAGCACATAGTTCCATGCAAAATTAGGGCCAAATTATACTACGAAAAGGGGTTACGGAGTTAAGTTTGTAAAGAATTGAGCGGAATTTGTTCGGGATGAACAAAAAAAATCTTTTAAACAGTTTTCACCAATAATTTTGGTCCTTATTAACCGATTTTTCTTTTTATTTCAGTGTTTTAAAGCTCCCTATAAGCTCTGCTATATGGTAATAACACTATATATTGAACACCATATATGGAATTCAGCGTATTTTTGGCCCATTGAATGATTGAACACTTTTATTTGTAAAATTTTAAGAAAATACATAGGGGAGAGTGGGGTATCATGGGGCACCTTTTTTCTTTGTTTCATAACTTTTTTAATATAAAAAATAAAAAGAAAAAATTGGAAGGTTTTCTACATATTTTAGGTGACATTGGGCATTTTTATCATTTTTTAAACACATTAATTTCCCGTGTTCTGCCTGTTTAAAAAAAAGTAAATTTTACCTCCACTTAAAGAGTCAAAAGTAGCGCAACTAACCTTAGCTGAGTTTTTGTAAAAGGTGATTTTGTGAAAAGGTGCAAAAGTTGAGATATCTAGCGAAGACCGAACTCGACAATCCCTAGACAACAATGTGATTTGTATCCGAGTGACTGTGATAATATGCAAACTAAAGAGAAAACAGACGAGATTTCTAGCGTCAATCACGTTGTGCCTCTTAAGAAAGGTTGGAATAGAAAAATAGCTTATCACTGAAACAGTCTCGACAATATATACAAGGCATAAAAGCTAATTCAATAGTTTACTGTTAGTCATCTCCCTAACCAGTGAGTAAGCTTCTATTTTTTCAAAAAAAGGTTAGTGAAATGTTATTTTAATCATAGAAACATTTTTTTTTAATTGAAAAACAGGCTAACTGGCTGCTACCAAATAAATAAATTCAACTTTTGCTATATGGCCTCGAAAGAATCCTTGCAAACACACAAACTTCAAGTCGAGGTCGAAACATTCATAAATAATACGCTAACATTGCATCGAGCGGAGCTGACAATTTTAATTAACATTCAATTTCCAACGATCATCCATCAAATTTGACCACCACGCTCTGGTTGATGGGGATGGGAAAAAACTTTTTTTGTTTTGGAAAGATCCGCAGAAAATTGAACTGGACAAAGGTTGCGTACGCGGTGTGACAAATGTGGCTGAATAATGATGACCCTTACTCAAGGTAGGGTAATTATTCAAGGTGATAGATGGAAGGTGGAACAATTTTTCAAGTCGGACTATCCTACCAGTAAGTCACAGCTCTCGATAATATAGCGTATTGGCTTTGGTTGATTTTTTTTCGAGCCTTTCAATTTGTCAAAATTTCAATTTGCATAATCTGTAGCTTCCTCACTCCAAAACCTCCTGCTCAAACGCAAACCAATATGTTGATAACAACCTGACCGTATTGACTCTTTCGTTCGAACTCTCGTGGAAAGAGATGGCATTAATCAAATTTTTATCAGCCCGGCTCGTCGAGTGGGAGGCAACAATGAATGGGAGGGATTTTGTCATTACCGTCATTTTGCGCGGCACCTCTCTTTCTCTCGCTGGCGATGATTGAAGTCGGTAATTATTGGGCTTAAAAAATCAGAGGATTATGACATTACTCAGGGACCGTTTTCCCCTGCCTGGTCGTACTATTTTGTCCGAATGATGACCATTCGGACTTTCTACCTTCTGCTGTATCATAGCACCGCTTGGTTCTGGGTGTGTATATTCTGTTTTTTTTTATCCTGTTTTCCTGATAAGGGTTGAAAAGTCAATTGCAGTTGTTGCGATAAGTTTTAATGAGCGGCTGCCACCCGTTTTGAAATGTGACTCCTCATTAGAAACAGATTACCGTTGGGTTGAACGTCACAAAATCTAAAGTTGATTCGATGATGCCAAAAAGGGGGAAGGTGCGTGATGTCTAAAAGACATTTTTTAGATTGTATCAATTGATGATTGATTCTGGATGATTGATTATAAGTTTTTGTATCCCAAAATCAAAGCACAGTATTAATTTTATTCTTCAACTATTTTCATACATAATTGAACTTCTGAATTATCTAACTTATGAACTGTCCTCGAAAAATACACATTCGGTCGGCTTCGGCCATTCGAAAACGAGCCAAAAATGAAGACAAATATTGCTTGTTGAGCGATGGCCATTATCTCGGGATTTATGGGACAAATGAGATCATTTTTCGTGCGTCCATTTCCGAAGGTCCGAAGAAAGAAGTTTTTCCGAACGGAACAGTCGAAGAACAATGGTTCGCTCTAATATAAATGGCATTTTTATAGAGACAAATGATTGGCCAAATGAGATCACTCTCTCCATGCGTTTGTGTTACATTTTGGTCACAGTTTTCGAATTCATTCTAGAAGCTCCTGTACTCCTGTGTGATAATAAGCGATTGTTGGTGTTTTTGATGGGTTTTTGTGATTAGATCATTTCTGGATATGATGACTATACGAATTTCGTCATCGAATTTCAAATGAGGACAAAAGATGCTTGGAAAATCATCTTTAAGTATTCCTAAATTTTCGAACCCATCTTGATGCCGAATAGCTTAAAATTTTACTGGTGGCTTTAAAGTCACATTCTGTCATTTTTGCGTCACTTTTAAATCATTTTTCAATTATTTATGGGTCAATTTTGTCATTTTTGTCATTTTTGTCATTTTTGTCATTTTTGTCATTTTTGTCATTTTTGTCATTTTTGTCATTTTTGTCATTTTTGTCATTTTTGTCATTTTTGTCATTTTTGTCATTTTTGTCATTTTTGTCATTTTTGTCATTTTTGTCATTTTTGTCATTTTTGTCATTTTTGTCATTTTTGTCATTTTTGTCATTTTTGTCATTTTTGTCATTTTTGTCATTTTTGTCATTTTTGTCATTTTTGTCATTTTTGTCATTTTTGTCATTTTTGTCATTTTTGTCATTTTTGTCATTTTTGTCATTTTTTGTCATTTTTGTCATTTTTGTCATTTTTGTCATTTTTGTCATTTTTGTCATTTTTGTCTTTTTTGTCTTTTTTGTCATTTTTGTCATTTTTGTCATTTTGTCATTTTGTCATTTTGTCATTTTTGTCATTTTGTCATTTTTGTCATTTTTGTCATTTTTGTCATTTTTGTCATTTTTGTCATTTTTGTCATTTTTGTCATTTTTGTCATTTTTGTCATTTTTGTCATTTTTGTCATTTTTGTCATTTTTGTCATTTTTGTCATTTTTGTCATTTTTGTCATTTTTGTCATTTTTGTCATTTTTGTCATTTTTGTCATTTTTGTCATTTTTGTCATTTTTGTCATTTTTGTCATTTTTGTAATTTTTGTCATTTTTGTCATTTTTGTCATTTTTGTCATTTTTGTCATTTTTGTCATTTTTGTCATTTTTGTCATTTTTGTCATTTTTGTCATTTTTGTCATTTTTGTCATTTTTGTCATTTTTGTCATTTTTGTCATTTTTGTCATTTTTGTCATTTTTGTCATTTTTGTCATTTTTGTCATTTTTGTCATTTTTGTCATTTTTGTCATTTTTGTCATTTTTGTCATTTTTGTCATTTTTGTCATTTTTGTCATTTTTGTCATTTTTGTCATTTTTGTCATTTTTGTCATTTTTGTCATTTTTGTCATTTTTGTCATTTTTGTCATTTTTGTCATTTTTGTCATTTTTGTCATTTTTGTCATTTTTGTCATTTTTGTCATTTTTGTCATTTTTGTCATTTTTGTCATTTTTGTCATTTTTGTCATTTTTGTCATTTTTGTCATTTTTGTCATTTTTGTCATTTTTGTCATTTTTGTCATTTTTGTCATTTTTGTCATTTTTGTCATTTTTGTCATTTTTGTCATTTTTGTCATTTTTGTCATTTTTGTCATTTTTGTCATTTTTGTCATTTTTGTCATTTTTGTCATTTTTGTCATTTTTGTCATTTTTGTCATTTTTGTCATTTTTGTCATTTTTGTCATTTTTGTCATTTTTGTCATTTTTGTCATTTTTGTCATTTTTGTCATTTTTGTCATTTTTGTCATTTTTGTCATTTTTGTCATTTTTGTCATTTTTGTCATTTTTGTCATTTTTGTCATTTTTGTCATTTTTGTCATTTTTGTCATTTTTGTCATTTTTGTCATTTTTGTCATTTTTGTCATTTTTGTCATTTTTGTCATTTTTGTCATTTTTGTCATTTTTGTCATTTTTGTCATTTTTGTCATTTTTGTCATTTTTGTCATTTTTGTCATTTTTGTCATTTTTGTCATTTTTGTCATTTTTGTCATTTTTGTCATTTTTGTCATTTTTGTCATTTTTGTCATTTTTGTCATTTTTGTCATTTTTGTCATTTTTGTCATTTTTGTCATTTTTGTCATTTTTGTCATTTTTGTCATTTTTGTCATTTTTGTCATTTTTGTCATTTTTGTCATTTTTGTCATTTTTGTCATTTTTGTCATTTTTGTCATTTTTGTCATTTTTGTCATTTTTGTCATTTTTGTCATTTTTGTCATTTTTGTCATTTTTGTCATTTTTGTCATTTTTGTCATTTTTGTCATTTTTGTCATTTTTGTCATTTTTGTCATTTTTGTCATTTTTGTCATTTTTGTCATTTTTGTCATTTTTGTCATTTTTGTCATTTTTGTCATTTTTGTCATTTTTGTCATTTTTGTCATTTTTGTCATTTTTGTCATTTTTGTCATTTTTGTCATTTTTGTCATTTTTGTCATTTTTGTCATTTTTGTCATTTTTGTCATTTTTGTCATTTTTGTCATTTTTGTCATTTTTGTCATTTTTGTCATTTTTGTCATTTTTGTCATTTTTGTCATTTTTGTCATTTTTGTCATTTTTGTCATTTTTGTCATTTTTGTCATTTTTGTCATTTTTGTCATTTTTGTCATTTTTGTCATTTTTGTCATTTTTGTCATTTTTGTCATTTTTGTCATTTTTGTCATTTTTGTCATTTTTGTCATTTTTGTCATTTTTGTCATTTTTGTCATTTTTGTCATTTTTGTCATTTTTGTCATTTTTGTCATTTTTGTCATTTTTGTCATTTTTGTCATTTTTGTCATTTTTGTCATTTTTGTCATTTTTGTCATTTTTGTCATTTTTGTCATTTTTGTCATTTTTGTCATTTTTGTCATTTTTGTCATTTTTGTCATTTTTGTCATTTTTGTCATTTTTGTCATTTTTGTCATTTTTGTCATTTTTGTCATTTTTGTCATTTTTGTCATTTTTGTCATTTTTGTCATTTTTGTCATTTTTGTCATTTTTGTCATTTTTGTCATTTTTGTCATTTTTGTCATTTTTGTCATTTTTGTCATTTTTGTCATTTTTGTCATTTTTGTCATTTTTGTCATTTTTGTCATTTTTGTCATTTTTGTCATTTTTGTCATTTTTGTCATTTTTGTCATTTTTGTCATTTTTGTCATTTTTGTCATTTTTGTCATTTTTGTCATTTTTGTCATTTTTGTCATTTTTGTCATTTTTGTCATTTTTGTCATTTTTGTCATTTTTGTCATTTTTGTCATTTTTGTCATTTTTGTCATTTTTGTCATTTTTGTCATTTTTGTCATTTTTGTCATTTTTGTCATTTTTGTCATTTTTGTCATTTTTGTCATTTTTGTCATTTTTGTCATTTTTGTCATTTTTGTCATTTTTGTCATTTTTGTCATTTTTGTCATTTTTGTCATTTTTGTCATTTTTGTCATTTTTGTCATTTTTGTCATTTTTGTCATTTTTGTCATTTTTGTCATTTTTGTCATTTTTGTCATTTTTGTCATTTTTGTCATTTTTGTCATTTTTGTCATTTTTGTCATTTTTGTCATTTTTGTCATTTTTGTCATTTTTGTCATTTTTGTCATTTTTGTCATTTTTGTCATTTTTGTCATTTTTGTCATTTTTGTCATTTTTGTCATTTTTGTCATTTTTGTCATTTTTGTCATTTTTGTCATTTTTGTCATTTTTGTCATTTTTGTCATTTTTGTCATTTTTGTCATTTTTGTCATTTTTGTCATTTTTGTCATTTTTGTCATTTTTGTCATTTTTGTCATTTTTGTCATTTTTGTCATTTTTGTCATTTTTGTCATTTTTGTCATTTTTGTCATTTTTGTCATTTTTGTCATTTTTGTCATTTTTGTCATTTTTGTCATTTTTGTCATTTTTGTCATTTTTGTCATTTTTGTCATTTTTGTCATTTTTGTCATTTTTGTCATTTTTGTCATTTTTGTCATTTTTGTCATTTTTGTCATTTTTGTCATTTTTGTCATTTTTGTCATTTTTGTCATTTTTGTCATTTTTGTCATTTTTGTCATTTTTGTCATTTTTGTCATTTTTGTCATTTTTGTCATTTTTGTCATTTTTGTCATTTTTGTCATTTTTGTCATTTTTGTCATTTTTGTCATTTTTGTCATTTTTGTCATTTTTGTCATTTTTGTCATTTTTGTCATTTTTGTCATTTTTGTCATTTTTGTCATTTTTGTCATTTTTGTCATTTTTGTCATTTTTGTCATTTTTGTCATTTTTGTCATTTTTGTCATTTTTGTCATTTTTGTCATTTTTGTCATTTTTGTCATTTTTGTCATTTTTGTCATTTTTGTCATTTTTGTCATTTTTGTCATTTTTGTCATTTTTGTCATTTTTGTCATTTTTGTCATTTTTGTCATTTTTGTCATTTTTGTCATTTTTGTCATTTTTGTCATTTTTGTCATTTTTGTCATTTTTGTCATTTTTGTCATTTTTGTCATTTTTGTCATTTTTGTCATTTTTGTCATTTTTGTCATTTTTGTCATTTTTGTCATTTTTGTCATTTTTGTCATTTTTGTCATTTTTGTCATTTTTGTCATTTTTGTCATTTTTGTCATTTTTGTCATTTTTGTCATTTTTGTCATTTTTGTCATTTTTTTATCAAATTTTTTGTTGATTGTCATTTTTTAATCATTTTCATTTCAATTTTGTGCTTTTTATGTTATTTTTGTCGTTTTTTTTTTTTCATTTTGTGTCATTTTTATATTATTTTTTGTCATTTTTGTGTAATTTTTGTTTTTTTTTTTTTTTTTGTTATTTTTGTGTCACTTCTGTGTCCCTTTTGTTTCTCTTTTGTGCTATTTTTAGCGTAATTTTTGTGTCATTTTTTTGTCATTTTTGTGTCATTGTTGTACCATTTTTGTGTCATTGGTATGTTATTTGTGAGTTGTTTTTCTGTCACTCTTGTGTCACTTTTTTGTCAGTTTTGTGTCAGTTTTGTGTCATTTTTGTATAATTTTTGTGTCATTTTTGTGTCATTTCTGTGTCATTGCTGTGTAATTTATGTGCCCTTTTTGTGTCATTTTTGTTTCATTTTTGTGTCATTTTTGTGTCATTTTTGTGTCATTTTTGTGTCATTTTTATGTCATTTATATGTTTTTTTTTGTCATTTCTGTGTCATTTCATTTTTATGTCATTTTTGTGTCAGTTTGGTGTCTTTTTTGTGTAATTTTTGTGTTTATTTTGTGTAATTTTTGTATCAGTTTTGTGTCATTTTTGTGTCATTTTTACATATTACAAATTATTGTCCTTTCGCATTTGCCATCAACCTGATCGGAGCTGGTTCCTATCTGTCACGAAGTGTTCACTCTCCATGAAACTTTTCTTTTCCCGCGCCCTTTCGATTTGCTACGTGACAGCTTCCCTTGAGCTCAACTTAATCACACCGAACCACACGTACATACATGTTCTCGGGGATTAAGTTTCCCTAATCGGATACTTTTATATTCACAGACTCATCCCATTCCTCCGATTCTGATGCTTGGTTGGTTCCGTTTGGTTGTTGCATGCAAGTGTTTACTTTGGCAATATTGGCTTTCTGGAATCCCTCTCGTGTGACATTTTGCGGGATCCCCATCCATATACAGTAGGATGTAGTATATTCGATAGGAAATCCGAAAGACTTCGGTTAAGTATACACGACGCGGGTTGTTTTGGTGGCGTCACTCGAAAGGAAGAGTTGGTAAAACGACCCGATGAAATATTGGGTGATTGATTGCGTGCCTAACGAGGAGAAAAGCTCGTTACGGGAAAGTTTTAATTAGAATAAAACACAGAAGGAAAGAAAGAGCTTGTTTGAGCGAAACATGTTTGGCGTACGCAAACACTTCTCAAAGTAGAGGAACATCGCATCACATCACATTGCGTGCACTACCTAAGCCACAATACTTTGTTGAGCTAAGTACGGGTGAATATATCTTTGTCGCTCCTTTTCCGGAAAGAAACTATTTCGCATGATGAAAAGTACGCAAAATTGAGCTTTTAGAAAGTTTGGAAAGAGCTTAGCGGGATGATTGACAACTTTTAGTAACGGAGATATCGTGCGTGAGGCAGCCGTCCAGATAATCGCTGTTCAACGTTCCAAAAATGTTTTATGTGTTTCTTTTTTTACCTGAAAATGGATCACATATTAACTTTACTCGAATTGATAGACAAGGTACTTATGCAAAATTGATAAAGCTGTTTTAATTATGTACAACATTTCCAATGCAATAATACGCACCAAAACTGTTTTTATAAATAGCGCCCGTAACGTTCAGAACAGGTGCCCTGGTCGATATGTCATACATATGTTCAAGTCTCCATAAAAATTTCAACAGGTGCCATGTAAAATGTTTATAGTTAAGAAGAAGTTTCTTTTACCTTTGTTTGAAATCCAAACCTGAACCAGTATAGAAAGGAGCACTAGTAAAAGACTCATGGGCTGTGAAAAGACTCATGGGCTGTGGGTTCATGGCTTTATTTACTATCGATAATTTTGTTTTTTAATTTTTGCTATATTCTTGTTAGGTATCAGGGCTGTAAAAAGTATGAGCATGGCAAAAAGCGCAATTTTTTAAACGAATATTGTCGAATGACTATCCAAGTTGCACAAAATGGAAGAATGGTGAGTTGGGAGGACCATATAAAGAAACAGGGAGTAGAGATTAGTACATGTTAGGAGGACTGGTAAAGAAAGGGAAAAATAGTTGCGTATTGGAAGGACCGTATAGCGGAACAGAGAGCTTGGAGGGCAGCTATCAAAGGAAAAAAAATGGCGAGTTGTAACGACACACACAGGAGTATTCAAACCAAAAACTTGGCCAAAACTCAAAATTTAAATTTCGTTGATTATTTTTATGTCAATGTTTATTTGATTCTTGAATAAATTTAGCACCATGTGCCGGTAATTTTTTTGACATCTGATTTGTTAATAAGCTGTAGCAGCTGTCGAAACTTTAGTTTTTTTATGAGATACAATTTTTCTACAAATCGTTGAATCAGCGCGACTAAGTCAAATCTATGAATACAACTTACATAAGTAACTAAAATCGAAAATTTGAAATGAAGAACTCCAATAGAGGGAGGTTCAACAATTTTGAGTATCTATCTATAAATATAAAAATGGATTTCTGTCTGTCTGTCTTTCTTTCTGTTCCCTATAGACTCGGAAACTTGGCAGGTGGAGATATTGGAAGCCGGGGAAGGTTTTTATTATAGTTTGAGACCCCTCTTCCTAACAGGAAGGGGGAGAAGGCCTACCAAACAAAAAAATTTTTTTTGCATAACTCGAGAACCAATCAAGCAAATTTGGCATGGCGTGGTATTTGGGAACGACAAATATTTCAATGAATATAAGGTACCCCTCCCTCCTCTCAGTGGGGTGATAGAAAGGGGGGGGGGCTACCTTACAATTTTTCATATAACTCGAAACTAATCAAGATATTGGAACCAAATTTGGCATGGGAAGGTATTTTGATACGAAAAATATTTCAATGATAATTTGAAACCCCTCGCTCTTTGCAGTTGAAAAAGGGAGGGGCCTCTTTCATATTTTTTTACATAACTCAAAAACTAATTAAGCAAATGGAACCAAAGTTGGCATGGGAAGGTATTTGGAAACGAAAAGTATTTCTACGATTATTTGAGATCCCTCCGTCTTTCCAGTAGGGAGATATAAAGGGGGAGGGGTCCTCTTTTTAATTTTTCACATAACTCAAAAACTAATCAAGCAAATGGAACCAAATTTGGCATGGGTGGGTATTTGGGAACGTGACATGTTCTAATGATTGTTTGAGACCCCTTCCTTCTTCCAGCGGGGAGAAAGGAAGAGGGAGGGGAGTTTCATACCATTTTTACTGCATAACTCAAGAACTACAACAGCAAATGGAATTAAATTTGGCATTGAACGATATTTGGGTACGATAAATGCTTCTATAAATATTTGGTATCCCTCACTCCTTCAAAGAGGTGGATGGAAAAGGGGAGGAGAGGTCTCCCTTACAAATTTCAGTAAAACTGGAGAGTTAATCGAGCAAATTGAACCATATTGAAGGTATTTGGATATGAGAAATGTTTCTGTTATAAATTGAAGCCCAGCCTTTTTTCAGCGGAAAGATATAAAGGGGGAAAAGGGGGGCTTCCATACAATTTTTTTGGCATAACTCGAGAATTAATCGAGCAAATGAAACCAAGTTTGGCGTCGAAAAAGTATTTGAGTACGAAAAATACTTTTTCTATGTGAAACAATCCCTTTCTTGCAGTAAGATGATAGAATTGGAAATATAGGAATGGAAGAGGAGGCTTAGATTTCACTTTTTTTTACAAAAGTCGAGAAATGGACAAAATTTAACATGGAAAATCATTTTGGTATGATTCTATGATTATCTGACACACCATCCTCCTTTCAGTGAGCAGGTACATAGGACGAGAGATGAGCTCAATACAATTTTGTTAGCATAAGTTATCAATTTATGCTAACGAAGCCAACAAATGGAAACAAACATGGCATGGAAAGGTATTTGGCTACGAGATATGTTTCTACGACTGTTATGGAACCTTACGCTTTACAGTGTAGAGAGGGGAAGAAAGGAGGAGGCTCCATATACATTTTGTTGTAAAGCTTAAAAACTTTTTAACTAATAGAACTATATTTGATATGAGAGGATTTTTGGGAACGAATAAAAATGGCTATGATTACACTGGGTGACAGCCAAAAAATAGTCTGGGGTTTCTCAGCTGATTTAGACTAATTTTTGTGTCCTGAGTTAGAATATCACATTGATTTTGCTGTATCAGGTCAACTTTTTGAGATACAGCTATATGGCTATATACGCTTCAATATGCTAGTAATAGGGTTTTTGAGTTCAATCTATGCAATTATAAAATCAACCTATTAACAAAATTAACAAAATTTATTATCTGAAAGTAGGCTACATATTTCTATTACTATTTCAGGTTATTAATATGGCTTCTGCTCGACATTCGTGCATGAATAAGCCTGACGTTTTCTGCTACATCTGCGGAGAATACACGCTGGCAGCGGACAGCAAGAACAACACGGGCTTTGTGAAGAGCGCCTACCAGGCTTACTTTACAGCAAAGATATTCTATTCTATCAAGATACCCGGCTGAATAGTTTTTCGAACAAGTAGTCTGGGACATTAACTTTTTGTTAACGGTGCTGCCATCAGCGAAAAAGTCTTCAAGCTTCCAACTTGCATTCAAGCTTGCAAACACATATTGCCTTTGACCGACGAAACATCCAAGGTGAGTATATATAGGAGGTGTCACCGAATGTCGGTTTCCCAAATCAGTCATGTTAGTTTTACAAAAATGGATCTCTCCAGTTCAAGGTCGATATTCAAATGTTTTGAGGGTAAAGACAAGCGGCCATCAGAGCAAAACCAATTAAGAATTATTATCATGTTTTTAAGCAGTTATTCGTTAGTCATAGCAAAGACGGTAGAATTTGTGTTACTTAATACAATTAACTTCAATCACTTTCAAATTTAAATTTATTTCAAACATTTTCTCCTTTCAACTTAACACTAAACATACCGACACTTTGTATATACCTATTCATACCGCGAGCGGTCAAATGACGGCAAACACCGTTTTCGCTAAAACTCCCTTGTTTCTCAACCGATTTCTACCAAATTTAAAGTTTTGAATAGCTTATAATTCGACTCAAATATGTTTCTCAGACAATTTTCATCTACAATCAATAACTTTAAAGTTATTTACAGTACAAGAAAAATTTTATGAAAAAACATGCTTCAGGAAAAAGGTTGTAAATCAGTTATTAAGAGCTCGAAAAAAATTTCACTTAGTGCCTGAGAAAGCTGAAGTTAGAAGCTATATGTTGCACATATGGAAAATATTTTTGAAAATTTTCTAAGATCATGGCCACAAAAAATGTAAAAAAGTTGTGTAAAACCCGTACTTTTCAATCAATCAACCGCCAAAGCTGTTCCTGTTACAGTAGAAAATTTTGAAAAAGTGAATTGAAAAGTAGACGATTTTTGCCAAGCATTGCACCGCCAATGCAGTTACACCACTAGAACCGGTATGAAATTTGCTTTCTTTTGCATATAGTTTTATTGCCTAAACCTTACGTTAACGTACTCAAAATCCAGTGCAAAGCTGAGCTTAGGTGTAGGAATTGTCTTAGAAAATCCAAAATGATAAAAAGTTCGAAAAACAGCTACCTTTGAAAAGTCGTCATAAATTATGTACTTCGTATTTCAAAAAATCTAAAGATGCCAAAATGTGACAAATTACGTCTACTTTTCAATTCACTTTTTCAAAATTTTCTGTAACTGTAACAGGAACAGCTTTGGTGGTTGACTGATTGAAAAGTACGGGTTTTACACAACTTTTTTACATTTTTTGTGGCCATGATCTTAGAAAATTTTCAAAAATATTTTCCATATGTGCAACATATAGCTTCTAACTTCAGCTTTCTCAGGCACTAAGTGAAATTTTTTTCGAGCACTTAATAACTGATTTACAACCTTTTTCCTGAAGCATGTTTTTTCATAAAATTTTTCTTGTACTGTAAATAACTTTAAAGTTATTGATTGTAGATGAAAATTGTCTGAGAAACATATTTGAGTCGAATTATAAGCTATTCAAAACTTTAAATTTGGTAGAAATCGGTTGAGAAACAAGGGAGTTTTAGCGAAAACGGTGTTTGCCGTCATTTGACCGCTCGCGGTATGAATAGGTATACGTTATTCGAAAACCGTAACACTTAACAAAAATTTAAAAACGCAAAAATACTTGCATTTCAAAAACAAAAATAGTCCTGTCGTTAAATTTGCGAAAAAACAATTATATAAGGCGTAATCATCGTTTAAAGTTCAAAAACCGTCATTTGACCGCCTCCGGTACGTTTAGTGTTAACATACATGATTGAAGAACTAAGGATAAAGTGCACACGGTTCTAGGCAACATTTCGACCCCGATGTTCCTGCAGTTTGGTTTTTTCATTGATGATGGATGATGTTGAGATAGGCAGCTCCAATTTGCAAACAAAAATCTTAATAATCAAAATGGAATAAATGGAAATGCTGCATCGTCAGCTGCAGTTCGGCGGAAAACGAATTCTTTGGTGGCTTATTTAGTATCGATTCGTTTTTCTTTGTGCAGGGGTTTTGTGTAATTTTTAAGTTCTTCTTCTAAGTTTTTGCAAGCTTTAGTTTAGATCGGCGACGGCATGTAGGTTTCCGAGAACTTGAACGAATGAAGTCCATGAGCCAATACATTCGGAAGTAGTTCTGCACTTTGAACGATGTTCCGGGAAAGGGTCAGCGTCACGTTCTGGGGGGCCGCTGAAAAATTAAAAGATCGAAAACCAATAATCTCTTAAAAGTTAGACATTCACTACAAACCATTGCCATCGTCCCAGAATAAGGACTTAGTGTTCATGTTCTTGAAGTCCTGCAGGGAGTTTTCGCCTCGCAGTATGATTTTGCCCCGTTTTGTTCCGTCTGGTCGAATACAGGAATAGCTGCTTCACGCTCCAGTTGAACAACCTTGAAATCGGACGTCAGGACGCCCAGATCGTTCTTTTCCCGGGAAGCGCTAAAGTCCGGAACGTTTTTGCTGCAAGATTTAATTGAAAATTGAATCACTCTCATCCTAAATCGAAAATGCTTACGTGGTCTTTTTTTCTCAATAATATCGTGTAGTTGAGATTCCATTTCAAACTTACACTAGCACTTTGACGGTGTTTATCCGAGTTGGAGTTCCGTAATCGTTGAAGATCGATTGTGGTGTAAACAAAAACTCCAAAGCATGCTGTTAAAATTTTCTAATTAATGGTTAAAGTCTAATTCGTCAATATTATTTTGGCGCTAGTGTTTGGTCCCCAAAATTTCTCAGAAGCCGATAGAACCTGTTTACAGTCAAGCTGGGTGACCAAGATAAGTCCTGGGCACCGCACAAGGTGTGCAAGACGTGCGTGGAATACCTCCGGCGGTGGACGAAGGGCACGAAAACTTCACTGAAGTTCGGGATACCGATGGTTTGGAGGGAGCCGTCTGACCATGCATCGGATTGTTACTTCTGCGCTATCAATACTACTGGTATCAACCGGAAGAATCGGCACAGCCTCCAGTACCCCGACCTTCCATCTGCCCGCCGTCCAGTTGCTCACTGCGAAGAAATTCCTGTACCATCGTTCACAGAGCTTCCTCACAGCGACGACGAGGCCACCACTACCAGTACAGACGAGAGAGGATATGCAGAAGAGTATGAAGCACGAGATGGTCCGCAGCCCTTTTCACAATGTGAGCTTAATGATCTTGTTCGGGATCTCAGCTTGTCAAAGACTTCCTCCGAGCTGTTGGCCTCCAGACTCAAAGAGAAAAATCTACTTGGCGAGGACGCGCGTATCACTTACTTTCGTAGAAGGCATGAGGACTACATGGGCTACTTCTGCCAGGAGGAAGACCTAGTGTACTGCCGAGATGTCGCCGGTCTTCTTGTTAAACGCGGGGCTCATCACTACGATCCGAGAGAACGGCGACTGTTTATTGACAGCTGTAAGCGCTCTTTGAAGTGTGTGCTCCTCCACAACGGGAACCAGTTCGCCTCAATCCCTCTTGTGCACTCCACAACTCTTGTAGAGAAATATGAAGCAATGAAGTACGTGCTCGACAAAATCCAGTATGAGCAGCACCAATGGATCATCTGTGTCGACATCAAGATGGTGAACTTTCTACTTGGTCAACAGTCCGGGTTCACGAAGTACCCATGCTTTATATGTATGTGGGACAGTCGAGACAGAGCCCACCACTATGTTAAGAAAGAGTGGCCGGCACGAGAGCAGTTAGAACCTGGGGCGAGAAACATCATAAACGAAACTTCTTGTTGACCGGGAGAAGATATTGATCCCGCCACTACACATGAAGCTAGGGTTAATGAAACAGTTCACGCGCGCCCTGGACAAGGATGGGAAATGCTTCAACTACCTGTGCAAAGCCTTTCCTCGACTGACCATTGAGAAGCTGAAGGCAGGCATTTTCGACGGCCCACAGATACGGCAGCTGATGAAGGACGCAGAGTTTGAAAACTCCATGAACACACTAGAGCGCGCTGCGTGGAAATCGTTTGTGCAGGTGGTGATCAACTTCCTGGGGAACACGAAGGCAGCAAACCACGCCACACTCGTCAGCAGCATGATAGAGGCCTTGGGGTGAGGCCTTGGGGTGCTTGATGAGTATAAAGATGCACTTCTTGTTCTCACATATGGAGAAGTTTCCTGAAAACCTAGGGGCGATGAGCGACGAGCAGGGAGAAAGGTTCCATCAAGACATGCGCCAAATGGAAGAGAGGTACCAGGGGAGGTGGGACGCAGTCATGATGGCGGACTACTGCTGGTCGCTGAAGAGAGACAACCCAGCAGCTGCTCACAAACGGGAATCGAAGAAACGGCGATTTATGCCGTAAACTCTAAACTTTTGTGTCTCCTTACGCTCATTCTTATACTAATATTATGCTAATAAGCTTATCAAATTTCTTAGATTAAATAAAAACAGATAGAATTTGCATATGTTGACTTTTATTTCTTAAGAAAAACCGAGAAAATCGTCAGGGGTTTCTCAGCTGAGGAATCGCAGAAATTTGTTTTTGGCGAAAAATCGACTTTTAAAAATTTATGTATTCTAATATCCTGACCTGATTGAACAAAACCATGGTCATTTTCGGACTCAGGGCGTCAATATTAGTCTAATTCAGTTGGAACATTTCATGCAAAAACAACCATATTTTATAAGTTAGATTATTTGCGTACAATTATTTGAGACCCTCCTTTTTTAGGGTGAAGCTTAAGGAAACAGATTAAAATTATCACATCTTTAACAAAAAATCATGATCAAGATTCAGAAAATTCGTTTAAATTATCTTTGTGTTGCAATTCGAAACTCCAGCTGCAGCTCTCATTTTATAGCGGTTGCTTATAAATTATGTCATAATGTGTCTTAAATAATGCCAACAAAACAATAAAAATTTGAATAATTTCGGAAAATATCATTTTATTTTGAAAGGTGTAGCTAAGCACACCGGGTCAGCTAGTATATCAATAAAGATTGCTAATATCATAAGTATCAATTTTTAACAGAAATTATTTTATGCTTTTTTCCGAAACAACACACCAAATAACAAGATCCGTGCCCAAATCCATCGCTGTGGCTAGATTCTCACGATTGCTATTAATACCATTGTTTGACGATAGTCTAAGTTGAAATTACTTGTGGCCAACAACAGTCGTGTGATCCAACTCGTCTACCTTAGGAATACCCTTCCGAGCTCGTGTTTGTCTAATTCGATTGCCTAACTCGATTCTTCGGTGGCTGAGCACTCTAGCTAGAACACTACAAACCCAGCAAACAGCATGGAGCTTGACATTCGGTTCTGTTCATATCAGCATCAGTAGTGCCTTGAAGGTGTTCGATTGGAGATTGCGAAAGTTTGCCAGATGGCGCCACACCAAACAAAATGAACTAAACGGGAAACTTCAATCTGCCATTTTAATTGAAGTGGGTGGGTGATTTTCGATAAGCAAGTCGAACTTGATAACGACACTGCTGAATTAGTTATTGGATGCTGGCTGTGGGTTGGCTAGATTTCAACTTTCCTTGTTTAAAAAAGACTTAAAAAAACATTAGAATCTGCATTTGGTAAAATTTTCATTCCATAAAAGAAATATTGAAAAAAACTATAATTAACACTTTTTACTTATTATAATAGATAATCCATCAATCTTGAGAAATTTATGTTTGATAAAAATTTTTGATTTTTACTATCGTTTATGATTTTTGATCTGCCATCAGAATGATGTATACTTGAAAATAATCAAATGTGCACACCTTGAGTCTCAAGTCTCAAGTCTGGAGCAACAAATTGGGTTCGTGACAATTTGCAATGGCTCGTACTTACTTTGGATGTAATCTCAGGGTGTCACCAGAGCATCTTCGATTCAATGAAACTGTAACAATCCACTAGTGACACACATAAACATTGTTGTTATTGTTTCAACTCCTGTTATCCCTAAAATCCCCCGGAGTTGACGTATTTGTTTGTGGTGAAACTTTGCAGCATTATTGACAGTGCCCCATCCGGGGACCGATTCCATGATAAGTAATGGAACAGGAGGGCTTTCCCAGAATTCAATCGTTCCGGTTTATTGGAAACGTGATTGACGGCTACATTACCGGGATCAACGACGAAAGACGACGACGACGAACGGTGGCAACGAGCTAGCAAACATGTCGTCCCAAGTCAAGGTTGATTGATTTTACTCCGGCAGTATTTCTTGGAAAAATTATCACTGAGTGCGACATTGCCATTTAAAAAAATGTAACGTTTAGCTGCAAAATACAAAATCAAAAAACATTTAAAAACATGTTTAGGGGATTCACAGTTGTTCCAATAAACTTAATCTTGAACGTACGTACATTTGCATTCTGTTACATGTGGGCGCACATTAACTCTTCATTTCATGGTTTTTTATTTTCCTTTAAAAATCATTTTAAACAGTTGGAAATGATGTGTACATAAAAAAAATTAAAATAAAATACGGTTATTCACTTTTTCATACATTAATTGTTGAAAATTTGTTACATTATGAGGGGTTAACTTTAGAAACCCATTTGAATATTCATTAATCCCTTTTTCTGACGGTCGCCATGAATGCCGATAATTTGCATTTGAAACAAGAATCGAATCAATAGTCCAGTTTATATAAAGAAGTCGATGAGTAAAGGTAACATTTTTTAAATGTTCATCAAAAAATATGTGCAGGTTGAGAATATTTAGTGCAGAAACGACCGATTTTGAGTGAATAATGCCAAACGACTATATTTCAAATAACATCCGGTGGTTTTTTTTTCAAAATTTTGAAATCTCTCAGTACTTGTACTCTCAGTACTCTCATCATATCAGAAATGTTGGGGAGAGTGGAGTAAGGCAAGACAAAACTTAGATCATAAGCATATGAGCATAATTTTGTAATAAACTCAGGTTTCCCACTGATGCAATTCGCGGGTGTTTGTTAAATTATGTTAGTGAATGTTAGTGAAGCTAGTTAAGTCAAAGATACATCTGATACGTACATAAGTCAACAACATATAAAAATATCTGCTTACGTAAAGCGAGAACGATGACAGTTGGATTAAGATTTTAATCTCAACACAAATACGATACATTCAGAGTGGCCCACGTTACATCAATCTCCTCAAGCTTTTTTTTTGTATATTTTTAGTATTTTTTTGGGTTTTTACATATATTTTTTTTAAAGACATACATCGTCTTAGCCGATTGAGGCTTTACAGACTGAATAAATGACATGAACAATTTAAGATTAACATTGAACACCCAGTACCGAGATGGGAATCAAACCTATGTTTTCAGTGGACCAGCGATTACCGTCTTAGCACGCTAATCACTTGACCACGAGACGTACTGTATTTTTTAAAAACTGATGATTTTTTTGTAGCTTTTCGTCATAACTTGTCATTTTTGTAATTTTTCGATATTATTTATTGTTTCTTGTAATTTTTTGTAACTTTACGTAGTTTTTTGTAATTGTTTGAAATTTTTTGTTTTTTTTGTAATTTTTCAAAAAAATATTTAATTTTTTGTATTTTTATGTAATTTTTTGTAATTTTTTGATTTTTTGTAATTTTTTGCAATTTTTTGTAATTTTTTTTGTAATTTTTTTAAGTTTTTGGTAACGTTTTGATATTTTTTCTCTTTTTTTGTAATTTTTTGTAATTTTTGTAATTTTTTGTAATTTTTTTTTTGTGATTTTTGGTATGTTTTTATAATCTTTTGTATTTTTTGTAATTTACTGAATTTTTTGTCATTTTTTTAAAGTATTTTAAGTTTTTTGAAATTTTTTGAAGTTTTTGAAGGTAATTTTTTTTTATATTTGTATCCAGTTTTTTTATATTTTTGTAATTTTTTATAATTTTTTGGGTTGTACTCCATTTACCCGAAAACCATTGCCCAGAATGAAAAATCCCCAGAATACCAATCGCTAGAAAGAACCATTCCCCAGAATTTTTTTCCCCAGACGAACCATTCCCCAGAAATATTTTCGCCAGAATGTACCATTTCCCAGAAATTTTTTCACCAGAATGAACCATGTACCAGAAATTTTTTCGCAAGAAGGACCATTTCCCAGAATATTGAAAACATTTATCCTTACTAGAAATTATTTTTAAAAAAAAGGAATTGTTACCAAAAAAAATGGGGTTGAATAACTTTATTCTTTTGCGGCAAGGCCGCAACCAACGAGGATGAAGGGGCTGAGGCGGCACAAAGCCGCCGAAGCTCCCAAATCCGAGGAGGCCGCCGACCCGCCGTCGGAAGCGGCGGCCCTAAGACATTGGTCTAGGTCTGCCGGGGCTTCCTAGGTCTGCGTGAAAGCTAGGGGTGATCCCTTAGCCCCGTCCGCCACGCGACAGCGTGAAGGACAAAACGTCTTTCAAGTTCGAACGCGCAGCGTGAGGAGTCGGATACCAAAACGGTTTTTAAAGGACCATGGTAAGCATTGAATCAATTAAAGTACCCAAACTATAAACAAAGTACAATATTGGTTCTAAAATAAATTTAGTTGGAAAATTTCAAAGTCGTAGTTTCATTTAAAAAATCATTTTGAGAAAATTAATTTCGAATCATATGAAATATCCAAGAATTCATTAGAAAAAAAAAAACAAATAAAAATACTAGGGGAAAAAATCTGGGATTTGTGCCATTCTGGTAAATGTTCCATTCTGGGGAAAAAAATTCTGGGAAATGGTCCATTCTGGGGATTAAATTTCTGGTAAATGGTGCATTCTGGGGAATTTTTTTCTGGGAAATGGTTCATTCTGGGGTTTGATTTCGGGTATTTGTCATTCTGGGAAAAATTCATTCTGGGCAATGGTTTTCGGGTAAATGGGATACAATCATTTTTTGTAATTTCTCTGTAATTTTTTTGTAATTTTTTTGAAAATTTTTGTAATTGTTTTTTGTAATTTTTGGTATGTTTTTATAATCTTTTGTATTTTTTGTATTTAATTGATTTTTTTTTGTAATTTTTTTAAAGTTCATTGTAATTTTTTGAAGTTTTTTGTAATTTTTTCTCCTTTTGCCATTTTGTTTTGTCATCTTTTGTCATTTTTTGTCAGTTTTTGCCATTTTTTGTCTTTTTTTGTTTTTTGACATATTTTTCATTGTTCTTTATTTTTTGGATATTTTTGTCATTTTTCCTTTTTCTGCTGTTTTAAGAAATTTTTGAATAATGCTTTGAATTTTTTGAGTTAGTTTAATATTTTCCATTTTTTATAATTTATGGTGTTTGAAATTATTTTTATATACTTTGTTAATTCTTTTTAAAATTTGTTAATTTTTTAAAAATTTCTCTTTTTTTTGTTTTTTTTTCTTGCAATTTTTTGTGATTTTCTTGAATTTGTTTCGTTGTTGTTGTGTGTTTTGGAATTTTGCTGAAATTATATACATACCCCGTTCGTTTTTGGCAATATTCGATTTTGGCAACATCTGATTTGCCAAATGTGCCATAATTGAACGGATTTTTGGAACGGCAATGCCTTATAGTTTTTGTTATAACAGGATCAATATAATCTAGTCGAAAACCATAAATACGTTTATACGTTCTTCAATAATGATGAAATACAACAGCAAAATCAAAAAAAAAAATTTAAAATTATGAAGTACTGAAAAATGACAAAAATCAAGAAAATTTTATATAAACGAAAAAACAAGTACAAACAAAATATTAAAAACGACAAAAAAATGACAAAAACAGGAAATATGTCAAAAACAAACAAATATAATAAACAAAACAAACTGAATTAAAAAAACACTATATGAAAACATCAAATAAATAAAAATAATCAAAAATTGACCAAAAATAACGTTCATGTAATAATAAAAATTTGTTTTTATAGAAATAAGTGAAAAATAGTTGAGAAAAAAACCGTTCGATTTTGGCAACAGTCGATTGAAGCAACACAAAATGTCCGGACGTGTTGCAAAAATCGAACGGCGTCTGTATAAAATTTTGAGATTTTTGTTATTTAAAAAAAAAATTATCATAAACTTCATAATTTTGATTTTGCATTTTTTATAGAAACTTTTAAAGCTTTGTTCATTATCGTTATTCCTGCCATTCAAAGTGATTTTCTGTCAACAACAAACATAAATTATAAGTTTTTTTTCGCGGCTTTTGTTTGTTTTGACCATTTTTTATCGTTTTTGTCATTTTTATTTTTTGTTCTTTAAATTTGTGTTAAAACTGGTTAAAACTGGTCATTGCATTTTTTCATAATTCCATAATTTTTAATAAAATTTTTTAATTATATTTTTATTTGTCATTTTTGTTATTTTTGCTAATTTTCACAGTACAGCAAGAAATTTGTTGTTAATGTTTGAAATTTTGGTTTTTTTTTGTATAATTTTTTTGAAAATATTTGTAATATAAGGTGCTTTACTAATAGTTTGCGTAATTTTATAATTTTGTCTGAAAATCTTTATTTATTTTTCTGGAAACTTTTTTATTTATTCGTATTTTGTCATATTCTTCAATTTTAAATTTTTTAGTGTTTTTATTTATTTTAGTTGTTTATTTTTAGTTGTTTAGTTTTTTTAGTTGTTTTATTTATTTTTTTTCCTGTCATTTTTGTGGTTTTGAATGTTTTTTTTTTTATTTTTTTAAGTTTTATTGTAAATTTTTTCATTGTTATTTTTGGTAGATTTGGTAATTTTCTGTAATTTTAGTTTTTTTTTCAATTTTTTGTAATTATTTGTCAACTTTTGTCTTTTTTTTCATTTTTTTTATTTGTTGTCATTTTGTGAAAATTTTGATTTTGTCATTTTTGTCAATTACTTCATTTTTTGTAATTTGTTGTAATGTTGTAATTTTTGTAATTTTTGTGATTTTTTGTCGTATTTCGTCATTTTTTGCCATTTATTTGTAATTTTTTGTCATTTTATGTCGTTGTTCGCAATTTTTTGTAAATATTTTGAAATTTTGAATCTTTTATCAATAATTGTTTTGACATTTTATTCATTTATATAATTCTTAAATTTTTGTAATTTTTTAAATTTTGTTTGTAGCTTTGTGTTATGTTAGCATTTAAGTTATTTTTACATACTTTGTAATTTTTTATAATGTTTTTCAAATTTTTGAATACTTCTGACTTTTTTTTTCTTTTTTGTCATTTTTCTTTATTCTTGGCATTTTTTTTATAATTTTTCCTGAATTTTTGTGTTTTTGGTACTTTGACGAAACTTTTAATAATATTTTGAGATTTTTCCTAATTTTATGTAATTTTTATCATCAATTTATAAATTTTGATTTTTGAATTTTTATGAATTTTGTTTTTTTTCAAATAATTACAAATTTTTCAAAGTAACATAAAATTTACAGTTTTTTTTTCAATTACTTAAAAATATACAAAGAAGAACAAAAAATTACAAAAAATAAAAAAATTTCATAAATTTAAAAAATAACAAAAAGTTACAAAAATCACAAAAAAAAACTACAAAAAAGTCAATAAAATTTACAAAATTTACAAAAATTTAAAAAATTACAAAAATTGAAAAAATTCAAAAATGAATTAAAAAAAATTCCAAAAAGTTACAAATTTCTTCAAGAAATAACAAAAAACACCAAAAATTTAAAAATAATAACAAAAAAGTACATTACAATGACGAAAATTTACAAAAAAGTAACAAAAAATCACAACACGTAACATAAAATTAGATCAGGGTTAATGCATTTTTTATGTTTTAAAAGATTTCCTAATCTTGTATAATTTTAAAATTAAAATTATGTTTTATTTGTCATTTCTGTTAATTTTGCTTATCTTAGCAGGAAAGACAAAAATTTGAATTAGTTATTTGCCATTTTTGAGAGTTTTTTCGTACCATAATTTGGTTTTTTTATTCTTTGCTGTTATTTATGTTACTTATAATTTAAAGTGATTTTAAGTAGTTTTATGTTTTTTATTTAAATCTATGGAGCTTCTTTTGAAATTTTTGGTGATTTCTAGTTATTTTAAGTATTTCTTTGCAATTTTTTTTTTAATTTTTTACTTTCTATATTTTTTCCTTTTTGAAATTGCTTTTATATTATTATGTCATGTTTTTTTAATTTTTCGATGTTTTTCAATCTTGAAATTTTTCGGATTTTTTGTGATTTTTTGTAACTTTTCTAACTGTTTGTAAGTTTTGTTATTTTATGTTATGTTTGAAATATTCGTAATATTTCTCAATTTTTGTAATTTTTGTATATTTTTTAACTTTTTGTAATTTTTTGTTATTTTTTGAAGTTTTCTGTATTATTTTGTATTATTTTGTAATTTTATGTTACGTTTTGTGATTTTTTGTTACTTTTTTGTAAATTTTCGTCATTGTAATGTACTTTTTTGTTATTATTTATAAATTTTTTGTGTTTTTTGTTATTTCTTGAAAAAATTGTAACTTTTTGGAATTTTTTCCTAATTCATTTTTGAATTTTTTCGATTTTTGTAATTTTTTAAATTTTTGTAAATTTTGTAAATTTTATCGACTTTTTGTAGATTTTTTTTGTGATTTTTGTAACTTTTTGTAACTTTTAGAAATTTATGAAATTTATTGAAATATATTTCATTTGTATTTTTTTAATATTTCTGTAATGTTATGTAATTTTTTTAATTTTGGATGTTATATTTGGTAGTTTTTAATTATTATTTTTTTTTTTTGCAAATGTCTTTAATTTTTGGTATTTTATGATATATTATCATAGTTTTCGAATTTTTTTTTAACAATTTTTGTAATTATTTGTAGTTTTTGTAATTCTCTGTTATTTTTGTAAATTTTTTGTTATTTGTGTCATTTATCTGTAGTTTTCTTTAATTCGTTGAATTGTTTCAATTGGTTTTGAAATTGATTATCAAGTTTTGGTCATTGTTTGCTATTGTTTATGCATATTAAATGTAATTTTTTGTTAATTTTTGTAAGCTTTTGTCATTTTATTTTTCATATTTTGTTGTTTTTCGTCACGGTTTTGTGATAATTAGTCGTTTTTTATTTTTTTTTTTTTAATTTTTGATCATCGTATTTATTATTTTCAAAAACGAACACACACATTTAGGATTTCAGTGAAACTTTATGTTTTTTTTTTTTTTTTTTTTTTGAAGAGATCAAAATATTTTCGTTTTGTATTTGTTTTGTGATGTTGTTAATTTTTGTAATTTTTTTATTCGTCTTCACTTTTCGTCTGTTTTATGTTTGTCAATTTTGACCAGTTTTTGATATTTTTATCGGTTTTGTAATTTTTTTTTTTTGTCATTTTGTGTTTTGGATATTTGTTGTTAGGTTTTCGTTATTTTGCGTATTTATTTTTGTAATTTTTTGAATCTTTTGATCATTTTTGTCTTTTTGTCATTTTTTGATTTTTCCAAATTTTTATTATTTTTTGTCATTTTAAAATCATTGTGTTATTCTTATTTTAAACCTGGTTTAAATAGTATTTAAATTTTAATAATGTTGGGTTCGGCGAAAGATTTATTTTTTTTCAATTAAAAGCTAAATTTACTTTAGGTTCAAAGTACAGGCTCTATTTTAAGAAAAGTTCTCTTAAATTTCTCACGTTAATCAAGCAATGGCTACGCTCAATTTATCAAACCGAAGGAGATCGATAACTCGTTGCAAATCAGTGCATATCGTTATGTTTCTTGAAGCAGCTGATATTCTTACAAGTATCGGAAGCATTCGAATGGAAAATCAGTGCTGATGCTCTAAAACACCAATATGTGGGATGGAACTGTTTTAAATTTTGAAAAGGTTATATAGATATTTTGAACTTGAAACCAGTTTAAAAAATTTTAATCTCTAAATTGAAACTTACTTATGTTTGAATCAGGTAAAACATTTGAAAGTCAATTTTAGAGCTTAAGGTGACAGGTTCGATTTGCTTCTTTCGAAATTTTCCGATCCAGTAGCCGCACCCCCACTCAGAGTGTGCATCAGCCGATTTATCAACTGTGGCACATGATTAATGGGGCGATTATTCAATTCGATTCATGTTGTCCCGTTTGATTAAGGTTCATCCAGTCAGTCCAAGTGTGAAAATCGGTGCCAGAGAAATGTATGCTCGAGCACTCTTTCCTTCTAGATTTTAAATATCTTCAATGTCGTCGGTCTCTCCACCGACATGTCGTTCTATCTATATGTTTAACATGTGCCTCGTTTGTCAGCATTACTGAGTTGATTCAGTACTTCGGTGCAGAGCTAAGCTAAGAGTAGAGCTACTTGAAGTCCGTGAAGGGATTTGGTTCGAAGAAATGGCCGATGGTAGAAAATCTGTGTCCATTTTGCAGCCCAGGCCGGCCGAGAATGTGTGTTGATTTCAATTTTCGAGTGTCAGCAGTCACAGCCATCAGGAGGAGAAACTGTTCAATTCGAAACGTGTCACCTCCTGGGAACTGATCACCAGAAACCCCAGTAAATGTTAAATCTCGTCCGGAGGTGTCAGAATCTTTTCTTCGGGTCCTTTAGGGTGACTCCCATTTAATTTTTTTGTTTAACTCGTTTTTAATGTCCCACTTTTACATATTATCAAGAACGGGATTTCATAAGTAAATGTTTGCCTAACTTAAGGCGTTTTCAAAAGTCGATTTTCTAGGTAAAATATCGTAGATCAAAGATTTTTCTTTTAGGGCATCCCACTCGATGATTCCAGTCTAAAGATGCCTGATTCCTGTTCCAAATTCAATTGCAGTTCTGTAAAGCTTGATATGAGCCTAATGGATGGAAAGCTTTCAGCCCAAGAGTGTGCTCCAGATACGGGCAATCGGAATGTCCTTCGCATCAAATGGCCTCTGCCAAAGCTTAGCAGTTGTTCCTCTTGTTCGGTAATCTAATCTCTAGCCAAGGAAGATGGTTGCTGTTTCAGTCTCTCCTCAAACCATACACGTCTTACGCTTCCAGACAGAAAAGTGTCCGAAGTGTGAATCACTCACTCACTCACTCAATGGCTCAGCAGCAGCAGTCAGCAATGAAGGAAAATAGGTCTAGAGAAATAAAATGGAATTTCCTGTTTTGCAATTTATCGTGTCACTCCTACTCACACTTTACAATTTTCAAAAACGTGCTTTCCCGGTGAGAGTAAAGTGATATCTGGCAAGATTTTTTTCTCCTTTGGATTGGCTCATTCTGATGCTGCTTCTTCGAAACGAATTGATCAGTGTCATCGTTAGGGAAATGGAGTGACATGTGGAAAATGCCTAGTTGGTTTAAGAAATCTTTGAGTGTGGATGTATGATAAAGCCTTAGATTTCATCTGGCTTTTAAAATTTTATCCATAAGTGGTATGAAAATCACTCTAGCTAGACGACATTATCTAGAGTTGTTGTTCACAATTGCTTAAACAAATTTTAAAGGAAGTAGTTACGAATTCAAGACAGCATGTTTTTTCGAGTTGCAATTTGTATTCATTAGTTCTGAACTCAATTTGGTTGCGCTTTTTAAAGCCGGTCCGGCATAGAATCTTATACCGATAATTCTGGCTAACCAGTTAGTTTCAGAAAAACCCGACAGTAGATTGAAGCCTTTCTTACAGTCTGTAAATTATATTCAAATACACATGGCACAAAACAATAAACAATCAATAGATTATGAAATACTGAATTATTATTACAAAATAAAAGTAATTCCAAAATTATTCTAAAAAACATTAAGATTCAAAATTGTTTATAGGATAAAAGTATATTGAAATAATCAAATATTTAAATTTTGAAAATTTTGTCATTTTTGTCATTTTTGTCAATATTGTCACTTCTGTCAATTTTGTCAATTTTGTCAATTTTGTCAATTTTGTCAATTTTGTCAATTTTGTCAATTTTGTCAATTTTGTCAATTTTGTCAATTTTGTCAATTTTGTCAATTTTGTCATTTTTGTCAATTTTGTCAATTTTGTCAATTTTGTCAATTTTGTCAATTTTGTCAATTTTGTCAATTTTGTCATTTTTGTCATTTTTGCCAATTTTGTCAATTTTGTCAATTTTGTCAATTTTGTCAATTTTGTCAATTTTGTCAATTTTGTCAATTTTGTCAATTTTGTCAATTTTGTCAATTTTGTCAATTTTGTCTATTTTGTAAATTTTGTCAATTTTGTCAATTTTGTCAATTTTGTAAATTTTGTAAATTTTGTAAATTTTGTAAATTTTGTAAATTTTGTAAATTTTGTAAATTTTGTAAATTTTGTAAATTTTGTAAATTTTGTAAATTTTGTAGATTTTGTAAATTTTGTAAATTTTGTAAATTTTGTAAATTTTGTAAATTTTGTAAATTTTGTAAATTTTGTAAATTTTGTAAATTTTGTAAATTTTGTAAATTTTGTAAATTTTGTAAATTTTGTAAATTTTGTAAATTTTGTAAATTTTGTAAATTTTGTAAATTTTGTAAATTTTGTAAATTTTGTAAATTTTGTAAATTTTGTAAATTTTGTAAATTTTGTAAATTTTGTAAATTTTGTAAATTTTGTAAATTTTGTAAATTTTGTAAATTTTGTAAATTTTGTAAATTTTGTAAATTTTGTAAATTTTGTAAATTTTGTAAATTTTGTAAATTTTGTAAATTTTGTAAATTTTGTAAATTTTGTAAATTTTGTAAATTTTGTAAATTTTGTAAATTTTGTAAATTTTGTAAATTTTGTAAATTTTGTAAATTTTGTAAATTTTGTAAATTTTGTAAATTTTGTAAATTTTGTAAATTTTGTAAATTTTGTAAATTTTGTAAATTTTGTAAATTATGTAAATTTTGTAAATTTTGTAAATTTTGTAAATTTTGTAAATTTTGTAAATTTTGTAAATTTTGTAAATTTTGTAAATTTTTGTAAATTTTGTAAATTTTGTAAATTTTGTAAATTTTGTAAATTTTGTAAATTTTGTAAATTTTGTAAATTTTGTAAATTTTGTAAATTTTGTAAATTTTGTAAATTTTGTAAATTTTGTAAATTTTGTAAATTTTGTAAATTTTGTAAATTTTGTAAATTTTGTAAATTCTGTAAATTTTGTAAATTTTGTAAATTTTGTAAATTTTGTAAATTTTGTAAATTTTGTAAATTTTGTAAATTTTGTAAATTTTGTAAATTTTGTAAATTTTGTAAATTTTGTAAATTTTGTAAATTTTGTAAATTTTGTAAATTTTGTAAATTTTGTAAATTTTGTAAATTTTGTAAATTTTGTAAATTTTGTAAATTTTGTAAATTTTGTAAATTTTGTAAATTTTGTAAATTTTGTAAATTTTGTAAATTTTGTAAATTTTGTAAATTTTGTAAATTTTGTAAATTTTGTAAATTTTGTAAATTTTGTAAATTTTGTAAATTTTGTAAATTTTATAAATTTTGTAAATTTTGTAAATTTTGTTAATTTTGTAAATTTTGTAAATTTTGTAAATAATGTCATTTTTGTCAATTTTGTCATTTTTGTCAATTTTGTAAATATTGTCATTTTTGTCATTTTTGTCATTTTTGTCAATTTTGTAAATATTGTCATTTTTGTCATTTTTGTCATTTTTGTCATTTTTGTCATTTTTGTCATTTTTGTCATTTTTGTCATTTTTGTCATTTTTGTCATTTTTGTCATTTTTGTCATTTTTGTCATTTTTGTCATTTTTGTCATTTTTGTCATTTTTGTCATTTTTGTCATTTTTGTCATTTTTGTCATTTTTGTCATTTTTGTCATTTTTGTCATTTTTGTCATTTTTGTCAATTTTGTAAATATTGTCATTTTTGTCATTTTTGTCATTTTTGTCATTTTTGTAATTTTTGTCATTTTTGTCATTTTTGTCATTTTTGTCATTTTTGTCATTTTTGTCATTTTTGTCATTTTTGTCATTTTTGTCATTTTTGTCTTTTTTGTCATTTTTGTCATTTTTGTCATTTTTGTCATTTTTGTCATTTTTGTCATTTTTGTCATTTTTGTCATTTTTGTCATTTTTGTCATTTTTGTCATTTTTGTCATTTTTGTCATTTTTGTCATTTTTGTCATTTTTGTCATTTTTGTCATTTTTGTCAATTTTGTAAATATTGTCATTTTTGTCATTTTTGTCATTTTTGTCATTTTTGTCATTTTTGTCATTTTTGTCATTTTTGTCATTTTTGTCATTTTTGTCATTTTTGTCATTTTTGTCATTTTTGTCATTTTTGTCATTTTTGTCATTTTTGTCATTTTTGTCATTTTTGTCATTTTTGTCATTTTTGTCATTTTTGTCATTTTTGTCATTTTTGTCATTTTTGTCATTTTTGTCATTTTTGTCATTTTTGTCATTTTTGTCATTTTTGTCATTTTTGTCATTTTTGTCATTTTTGTCATTTTTGTCATTTTTGTCATTTTTGTCATTTTTGTCATTTTTGTCATTTTTGTCATTTTTGTCATTTTTGTCATTTTTGTCATTTTTGTCATTTTTGTCATTTTTGTCATTTTTGTCATTTTTGTCATTTTTGTCATTTTTGTCATTTTTATCATTTTTGTCATTTTTGTCATTTTTGTCATTTTTGTCATTTTTGTAATTTTTGTCATTTTTGTCATTTTTGTCATTTTTGTCATTTTTGTCATTTTTGTCATTTTTGTCATTTTTGTCATTTTTGTCATTTTTGTCATTTTTGTCATTTTTGTCATTTTTGTCATTTTTGTCATTTTTGTCATTTTTGTCATTTTTGTCATATTTGTCATTTTTGTCATATTTGTCATTTTTGTCATTTTTGTCATTTTTGTCATTTTTGTCATTTTTGTCATTTTTGTCATTTTTGTCATTTTTGTCATTTTTGTCATTTTTGTCATTTTTGTCATTTTTGTCATTTTTGTCATTTTTGTCATTTTTGTCATTTTTGTCATTTTTGTCATTTTTGTCATTTTTGTCATTTTTGTCATTTTTTGTCATTTTTGTCATTTTTGTCATTTTTGTCATTTTTGTCATTTTTGTCATTTTTGTCATTTCTGTCATTTTTGTCATTTTTGTCATTTTTGTCATTTTTGTCATTTTTGTCATTTTTGTCATTTTTGTCATTTTTGTCATTTTTGTCATTTTTGTCATTTTTGTCATTTTTGTCATTTTTGTCATTTTTGTCATTTTTGTCATTTTTGTCATTTTTGTCATTTTTGTCATTTTTGTCATTTTTGTCATTTTTGTCATTTTTGTCATTTTTGTCATTTTTGTCATTTTTGTCATTTTTGTCATTTTTGTCATTTTTGTCATTTTTGTCATTTTTGTCATTTTTGTCATTTTTGTCATTTTTGTCATTTTTGTCATTTTTGTCATTTTTGTCATTTTTGTCATTTTTGTCATTTTTGTCACTTTTGTCATTTTTGTCATTTTTGTCATTTTTGTCATTTTTGTCATTTTTGTCATTTTTGTCATTTTTGTCATTTTTGTCATTTTTGTCATTTTTGTCATTTTTGTCATTTTTGTCATTTTTGTCATTTTTGTCATTTTTGTCATTTTTGTAATTTTTGTCATTTTTGTAATTTTTGTCATTTTTGTCATTTTTGTCATTTTTGTCATTTTTGTCATTTTTGTCATTTTTGTCATTTTTGTCATTTTTGTCATTTTTGTCATTTCTGTCATTTTTGTCATTTTTGTCATTTTTGTCATTTTTTCATTTTTGTCATTTTTGTCATTTTTGTCATTTCTGTCATTTTTGTCATTTTTGTCATTTTTGTCATTTTTGTCATTTTTGTCATTTTTTTTCATTTTTGTCATTTTTGTCATTTTTGTCATTTCTGTCATTTTTGTCATTTTTGTCATTTTTGTCATTTTTGTCATTTTTGTCATTTTTGTCATTTTTGTCATTTTTGTCATTTTTGTCATTTTTGTCATTTTTGTCATTTTTGTCATTTTTGTCATTTTTGTCATTTTTGTCATTTTTGTCATTTTTGTCATTTTTGTCATTTTTGTCATTTTTGTCATTTTTGTCATTTTTGTCATTTTTGTCATTTTTGTCATTTTTGTCATTTTTGTCATTTTTGTCATTTTTGTCATTTTTGTCATTTTTGTCATTTTTGTCATTTTTGTCATTTTTGTCATTTTTGTCATTTTTGTTATTTTTGTCATTTTTGTCATTTTTGTCATTTTTGTCATTTTTGTCATTTTTGTCATTTTTGTCATTTTTGTCATTTTTGTCATTTTTGTCATTTTTGTCATTTTTGTCATTTTTGTCATTTTTGTCATTTTTGTCATTTTTGTCATTTTTGTCATTTTTGTCATTTTTGTCATTTTTGTCATTTTTGTCATTTTTGTCATTTTTGTCATTTTTGTCATTTTTGTCATTTTTGTCATTTTTGTCATTTTTGTCATTTTTGTCATTTTTGTCATTTTTGTCATTTTTGTCATTTTTGTCATTTTTGTCATTTTTGTCATTTTTGTCATTTTTGTCATTTTTGTCATTTTTGTCATTTTTGTCATTTTTGTCATTTTTGTCATTTTTGTCATTTTTGTCATTTTTGTCATTTTTGTCATTTTTGTCATTTTTGTCATTTTTGTCATTTTTGTCATTTTTGTCATTTTTGTCATTTTTGTCATTTTTGTCATTTTTGTCATTTTTGTCATTTTTGTCATTTTTGTCATTTTTGTCATTTTTGTCATTTTTGTCATTTTTGTCATTTTTGTCATTTTTGTCATTCTTGTCATTTTTGTCATTTTTGTCATTTTTGTCATTTTTGTCATTTTTGTCATTTTTGTCATTTTTTAAAATTACATTTTGTCATTTTCATCCATTATGTTCATTTAATCAATTTTTCAATCATTTTAGTTTTGTTTATTTCGAAAATTTTGAAGTTTGCCCAATCCGATTTTTTTATTATTTTTATCCATTTGTTTATTTTGTTATTTTGAAAATTTTTTTCTTTTTATGAAGAGATTAACCACCGTAATTTTTGTTTGTTACTTTGATTTATCGGCCTAGCGGTGAAAAGTGATGTCCTTTTTAGTAGGGACATCTAAAGATTATGAAATTTTTTTTTTTATATAGATGGATAGAAGGTTAGAAGAAATGAAAGATGGTGAAAATGAGCGGGTAGAATTTGTCTAGAAGCATTACCATCACATACCAAATTTTTGTTCCTCACGAGCCTACTACTATGAAGTGGTAGATACAGATAGAGTTGCATCTACCACCACACATTAGTAGGCTTAGCGTGGTCCGCCCCACAAGCGAGAACTTGTAGTGCGGACGAACAAAAAGATGGTATGTGATCGCTCAGATAAGCTCCCTTTAACTCAGAAACGCATCTATCGATGTTTAAGTCTTCTCAGTTTGTTATCTTCGCATTCGTTACATGCGGGGTTTGCATGCGAAACGGTACGGTCGATAGTCTGATAGTGACCAACCACCGATGCTATGATGTCGTGTTCGTCCGCACTACAAGTTCTCGCTTGTGGGGCGGACCACGCTAAGCCTACTAATGTGTGGTGGTAGATGCAACTCTATCTGTATCTACCACTTCATAGTAGTAGGCTCGTGAGGAACAAAAATTTGGTATGTGATGGTTATGCTTCTAGACAAATTCTACCCGCTCATTTTCACCATCTTTCATTTCTTCTAACCTTCTATCCATCTATATAAAAAAAAAATTTCATAATCTTTAGATGTCCCTACTAAAAAGGACATCACTTTTCACCGCTAGGCCGATAAATCAAAGTAACAAACAAAAATTACGGTGGTTAATCTCTTCATAAAATTAAATAACTTTGGCCAAAAAGAAATAAAAACACGACATCATAGCATCGGTGGTTGGTCACTATCAGACTATCGACCGTACCGTTTCGCATGCAAACCCCGCATGTAACGAATGCGAAGATAACAAACTGAGAAGACTTAAACATCGATAGATGCGTTTCTGAGTTAAAGGGAGCTTATCTGAGCGATCACATACCATCTTTTTGTTCGTCCGCACTACAAGTTCTCGCTTGTGGGGCGGACCACGCTAAGCCTACTAATGTGTGGTGGTAGATGCAACTCTATCTGTATCTACCACTTCATAGTAGTAGGCTCGTGAGGAACAAAAATTTGGTATGTGATGGTAATGCTTCTAGACAAATTCTACCCGCTCATTTTCACCATCTTTCATTTCTTCTAACCTTCTATCCATCTATATAAAAAAAAAAATTTCATAATCTTTAGATGTCCCTACTAAAAAGGACATCACTTTTCACCGCTAGGCCGATAAATCAAAGTAACAAACAAAAATTACGGTGGTTAATCTCTTCATAAAATTAAATAACTTTGGCCAAAAAGAAATAAAAACACGACATCATAGCATCGGTGGTTGGTCACTATCAGACTATCGACCGTACCGTTTCGCATGCAAACCCCGCATGTAACGAATGCGAAGATAACAAACTGAGAAGACTTAAACATCGATAGATGCGTTTCTGAGTTAAAGGGAGCTTATCTGAGCGATCACATACCATCTTTTTGTTCGTTCGCACTACAAGTTCTCGCTTGTGGGGCGGACCACGCTAAGCCTACTAATGTGTGGTGGTAGATGCAACTCTATCTGTATCTACCACTTCATAGTAGTAGGCTCGTGAGGAACAAA
This sequence comes from Uranotaenia lowii, assembly GCF_029784155.1. NCBI lineage: Eukaryota > Metazoa > Arthropoda > Insecta > Diptera > Culicidae > Uranotaenia > Uranotaenia lowii. The sequence goes on from NC_073692.1 coordinate 38,446,470, forward strand.
AATTTGGTATGTGATGGTAATGCTTCTAGACAAATTCTACCCGCTCATTTTCACCATCTTTCATTTCTTCTAACCTTCTATCCATCTATATAAAAAAAAAATTTCATAATCTTTAGATGTCCCTACTAAAAAGGACATCACTTTTCACCGCTAGGCCGATAAATCAAAGTAACAAACAAAAATTACGGTGGTTAATCTCTTCATAAAATTAAATAACTTTGGCCAAAAAGAAATAAAAACACGACATCATAGCATCGGTGGTTGGTCACTATCAGACTATCGACCGTACCGTTTCGCATGCAAACCCCGCATGTAACGAATGCGAAGATAACAAACTGAGAAGACTTAAACATCGATAGATGCGTTTCTGAGTTAAAGGGAGCTTATCTGAGCGATCACATACCATCTTTTTGTTCGTCCGCACTACAAGTTCTCGCTTGTGGGGCGGACCACGCTAAGCCTACTAATGTGTGGTGGTAGATGCAACTCTATCTGTATCTACCACTTCATAGTAGTAGGCTCGTGAGGAACAAAAATTTGGTATGTGATGGTAATGCTTCTAGACAAATTCTACCCGCTCATTTTCACCATCTTTCATTTCTTCTAACCTTCTATCCATCTATATAAAAAAAAATTTCATAATCTTTAGATGTCCCTACTAAAAAGGACATCACTTTTCACCGCTAGGCCGATAAATCAAAGTAACAAACGAAATTTTTTTTCAAGATTGTCATTTTTGTAATTTTTTTGATTGATGTCATTTGATTATTTCAGCTCTTTGGAACATTTTGTCAATTTTTTCGGTTGATTTCCAATTCTATCATTTTTCTCACTTTTATCACATTTTCCTTTTTTGATTTTGTCAAATATGTAATGTTTGTCATTTGCATCAATTTTGTCAACTTTTTAAATGTTGTCAATATTTTCATTTGAATCAACTACTCTTCGACTACTTTTTTTTTTCAAGAAAATCAAAAATTTCCTATAGATTCTTGAGCCCAATTTGCAAAATTTGTTAGTCCATAAATTTGGGAATCCATCCCACATAAAATTAGAGTGGAGTTATGTGGAGTTTTTTTAAATCCCAATTTGAAGTTTAAAACTCTAAAATTTGTATCTTGTTATGCAACTAGATTCCATATGAAAAAAAACTCTAACTTAACCCTAAATCACAAATTTTTATTGAATTAGATGTAAAATATGCCTAGCAAAAATATAAAAATAATTGCAAAGCAAATATACGTATGAGATTTTATTATCCATTCATCATTCAATGTGAGCAAATCTTAGTGAAATTTGCAAAATATATTGAAACTTTTCATAGCGTGTCTTTGAGAACTCTTGAACGGGTAAACTTATGACTATTAATGTTCATCGTTTCATGTAGCATGGAAATGCCAGAACACGATGAAATATTTAAATAGATGAGGCGCTTCAAAAATCGACTTTCTGCCAGCTTTTCTGGCATTTGAACCACTGTGTATCGCCGAAAAAAGCGGAACATTTTGACTACTCTTAAAAGCCTTATTTCGATAACCATTCCCATAAATATGTATATGTTTCTTCAGCTAAAATAGTTCATAAAAAGTAATAAATAGAAGGGTTTGTTAGTAAATTGAGCCCAGAAACTAAAAACTGCAATCGCTGTTTCTCTTATCACAGATTATTCGCAAATGAAACTTGACCACCATTTCCCCAGTCAGATCGGTTCAAATATTCAAATCACGAATCAGTAATACATTGCAGCCCGTTTCATTTATTCTTACCCGGCACCGAACCAATGATGAACTCTACTGGACCACGCGCAGGTTTCCAAATTCGATTTCATTTCATCAGCCCACAATATGTATGTGAAACGTGGCCGACGACGCCAATATGCAAAGGTTTGTGTGAGTGTGGTAACATTCAATTTCCTCTGGAAACAAAATTTGAAATCAGAATCAGCTTTTTGGGGGCAACCATTTTTTTTGGCTAGGATTTTCTTTCTGTATTCCCCCCAGGTTGGGTAGGTGGAAAATCGAGGAAATTAAAGTGGCAGAGAGGTGCAACCAACCAAAGCCGAAACCAGAAAGCATGTGTTAGCTAGTTGGAATAGAGTCAACCATTCGCCCTCAAATCGCCCCCCGGATTGGGTTTTGCAGCGTTGTGCCAGCAGAAAAAATTGTAATTCTTTCCCTAGAGCTCCCCAGATTCCGGAATGGCGCTCGGGAAAATGGTGCAGTTTGATTTCCCAGTGGGGTTTTCGGAATCAATCCACGTGCTGTGATTTTTGGAAGGGATCAAACCACAAACACAAACACGCCACCGAATGGTGATGCTGGTTGTCCCGTGTGGGGAGCCTGCCTCTCATCCGATTTCAATTTTAATCAATCGGTGAAGGCCAAATGTTACTGGATTTAAGAGCTTGTTCGGAAGGTTTTAGAATATACCCTATCTGTAAAAAAAAAAACAATGTATGTCAGAATATGTGTTGATACTGAACGATAAACTATCAGTTTGAAAGTAAAAATGGGATATTCTGAAACCAATCACCTCTTGACTGTTATTGTTTCTAAATTACAGAAATAATAATGATAACATAGTTGAGAAAAAAATTGACTAAATTATTTTGTCGACCTAAATCACTTCTAAAGCTATGAATAAATTGCTCGCAATGATTTACATAAAGTGGAGGGTCAGTACTGCATATTTCAAAATCCATCAAAGTGAATGAAAAAATCCTAAAATACATACTTTAAGGCGAAACCTCTAGAGTAGAGTGTCCTACCCAGGATTTCCCGACCGGGAATTCCCGGGAATAATATAATTCGGGAATGCCCGAATCCTGAGAAACGCTAAAAAATCCCCGGAATTCCCGAAGCCAATAAAAAGTCTTAGCTTGGTTTTAAAATTTTTTGATCACGTTTTATGCTTCCTGAAGCGTGACCTTCAAAATTACTTTAATATTTCAATTTTGTCAAAGTAATGACAATCGTTATGAAACACCGAGTGATTTGCAGTTTCCACAGATCGTTAGCGGTCTCAAGTGCTAGACATTACATTTTTCATTTTTTCTCCTTGTTTATCTGCGGGAAATACAGGCGAGACTTGCCAACGAAAAGATTCTGGTTGGAAACCTGACAGGTGACTGTTAAAGAGTTCGTTTTGCTGTTCATTATGAAATTTTACTAAATATATCCCCACTAGCATTCAAATATTTGGCGCACGATTTGACCAGCGAAATGTAGTCAGTCATGTTTATTAGTCAGCTAGACGAACCACTCAGAAAAGTTAACCTTTTTTATCGTTTCCCCTGTTTAAATTTTCGAATTGTACTTGATAAAACATCTCACTTTGTAACCAGTGCGTTGTGTGAGAAGCCCGAGATCATTGAGAATGAACGTAGTAATTATAAATGTGCACAGGAAGCTCTGTGTGGAGTGGAGGCGGACCGTACTTTATACCATTGACGCCATAAACAAATAATGGCCAAGGTAATGGACGAGCAATATGCCGATCAACAGAGGGCGCTGATTCAAACGCACAGATGGGCAGCCATAGGCGGGCTTCGAAAAAGGCGCAATGGGGCGGAATTCCAGGATGGAGCCGAAAGTCCGGATCCGGGGCAATGGCCGACAGCTAATGCGATCACTCCACAAAGAACAGCCAAACGATACGGTACTGAGTTCACATAAGTGCACACGTAGTGACATAGCACACTGTAACCAGGTGAGAAGTGATCGCTGCCATGAATCCATAGAACCATGGGCTAGCCCATCGGAATTATTCTAATCCACTCGTATTTTGTCCCATTGCGCCAACAGTACCCCTTTTTGTTTACCGATTGGTTCGTTGGAGATTGGAGGACGTAAAGTACGAGGTACGGATCCGGAGGCAAACCTACCGCTACATGAGGCAAGCTCCGGTAGGCCTCATCGCGACCGGATACGATATTCACCACATCCAGGCAGCCGTTAACGCCGTGTGGTCCGAAGGTTCCGGAACGTCCGGGTAGGAGAAGAAGATGTCGCGCTGATGACCGCCCGAACAACTTACCCCGCGCTGCTGTACAGTCCGGAAAGGAGAGTGGAAGCGAGGAAGTGCGGAGTCAGCTACCCAAGGTGTCCCTATCAGCTTCAACCAAGGTAGGACTGAAAATTCCTGAAATCGTCTTGTCCCTGAAAGTGTCTGATTGAAAGTGTGGGGAGAGAAACAATTGGTCGGCAAACTAGTGACCAATTTACCACAATAAACGGGGAAACTCGTTTCTGCGAAGCATTGTGTTTTCTTGTGCAAGCTAGAACGCGGATAGCCGGCCCTGAGGCTTGTAGAAGGGGGTTCTCATTGGTACTGGGCAGGCTGACCAACACATAGGTTATAACTTTCCATAACTTCATGGAATCAATCATCTTCACTTTTATTCAGACTTACTGTTAAATCCTCTACGACTCCTTAAACGATTGAACATATGAACTGTGGTCGAATAGTTGATTTTAAGCTGGTTTAAAGTCTCCCAATGAAACTTTCCTGGTTTTTGGCCGATCTTGCCCAAAAAATTGTATCAATGAGCATCTGTATTGGACGCTATCTCAAAAACCACTGATTGTTACCAAATTTTGCACACGTACACAAAACATCACTAACACTAGAAAGACCGCACCAGTCAAAATTATACTGGTTGGATACTTTGTTTGTTAAATATCTTTTAAATACTTCGCTTTAAAAAATCGCAAAAAATACGACTTTTCATGAATTTCGAGTCTCTACAAAACTGTGTATTTTTTATTTCACTAGCTCTTTTAATAAGCGAGAAAAATTTCGCCATGGACATTCGAACCGTGACCAGTCAAAACGACTGGTAAAATTCACAACCCTATAACTCAAACAAGATATTTTATTTCGCTTGCTTTTGGTTTCATTTGCAATCTACATTCAAGCCAATGAGCCCTACACACAAAAAAAATCTGAGTTTTACATTTGATGTAAAATTTGATTTCATGTAAAATTCGGTCAGATGTGTTGTATATTATAACGCAGCCCTGAAAAAAACCATGCGTTTCCTCATTCGGGTCTATTTGTTGTTATTTTACATGACTTTTGCTTGAAACGATGTTTGGATTCAGACACGTTGCTGTCGCGCACAGGGTGTGTCTTATTGTTTGCCAATTTTAATAAATATAAAAAGTGAAATCCTTTTAACAATTTTCACCAAAAATAAATTACACAGAAAGAAAAATGTAATCTTACATTGCACGTTTTCACATCATCGCCACGAAAAATATGAAAAAGAGTATAACATCTAAACGCTAGGATGAAATCCAGCGTCAACGTCTGTTTGCACATTCTGTTTTGTTTTCGTTCCTATTGGATTCCCAACGAAGGCGAACTTCATCAATTAGCTTGCAATTTCATGTAAATCTTAGCGTTCGCAACGTTCGACCGTATTTTGTTGTACCTGCTCGTGTGCTGTTCGCTTCTGTTCGAATCGAGGTGGTGCATGCTGAGTTTTAAAGCAAGTAAGTGAGAAATAAAACTTAATACCCTTCTAATTATTGTAATTATTATATCAAATTGTCAATTTTATTTGTTCCAGAAAAAATACCACTTGAATTCAACGAAAGCTCGGGTTACCCCAAGTGCATGACAACTTATTCTCCTACCAGCATGTAAATCGCCGTTGCCGTCGTCGGGGGAATAGCACCAAAAAACCGGTATTAAAAAACGAACACAAACACATACAGGATCTCAATGAAACATGATGTTTCCTCGAAGAGATTCCTTTTTCTTAACTCTAAGCGTACATCTTTCGAGGATATGATGGCTAGCATCTTACAAATACTAAAACCACCAACCCACCGAAAGTGTACTATGTATGCCGTGACCGGGATTCGATCTCATACCCCCTGGCTTAGAAGACTTGAAGGCTATCCTCTACGCCACGGGCGGCGGTATTCGCTAAGATTTATTGAAAACCATTTTTTTTTTGTGAGGATCAAATAAAATGTATGTGTAAGATATTAAAATCTGTTATCGACTAATATTGATGCTTTTCTGATTGGATAAACAACCATACCAAAAAGAATGATTGGATATGTAGGTTTACAGTAAACAAATCAGTTGAAGGCGATGGGAAGTTTACATGAATTAAGCCGTATTGATACATGTAAATACCCGATTCCCTTCTACCCATGCAGTTGCTTGTAATGTTACAAGGATTTTTCTAACTGTGTATGTTTTATAGCTTATTGTAAAAAACACACTTTAAAAATAGTATATCTATTACTCGATAGAATTTTGTAGCGTCTATTGGAGAAGTGATATTTTGTTCTTAGCAACAGTTCAACTCTTGTCTCTGATTCTTTGTATTTAAAAAAAAAATAGGAATAACTCTATCCGATAACATTGAATTGAAATCTAACAATTATGAATGAATAGCACAAAAAGTAGTAAACTTTTGGTTATTTGAACTGCATAAAAAGGTCAAATATATTCTCAATTTGTTGTTACAAAAGATTCAGCACAATAAAGTTTTTTTTCTCTTTATTCTTCGATTTAAGTATAAACTTGAGAATACAAAAAAATCAAGTTCTTGGATTTGAATCGTTTTGAGTTGTTTAATATTTATACAATTCAGTCATTTTGCAAAGGACATTTCAAAGTACAACGAACAACTAATAAGTATTATCAATCAAAAACATTCTGGATTAACTTAGTGCTACCTATTTTGAAAAGTAATGAAAAACTGTTTTCAAAATCATCCAGCCAAAAAGTATTACCGAAATTAAAAAAAATTCAGACACACCCTGTAGCAGGATCGTTTCACAAACAAACACCGAACGGCCGAACGGTAAGCAGCAAGTTCGATTTGATGCGCGAAGAAAATGCTGTGTCAAATCTGGAGCTAATCATAAACATTACGCACATCTTTTAAACCATTGGCATGCTTTGTTATTAAGCTGATGGCAAGAATTTGATAAAATAATGATTCAAAAACTAAAAAGGGATAATGAGCCGGTACGATTTCATTGTTATGGTCATGTAAATTCACAATAGCATTTTTTTCGTTTCGGGAATTTACATTACGTCGTAAGTCATGTAAATTTAGTAGAAATAACTTGTTCCATTTATTTGCAGGTCATAACATGTAATTATTTAATACTATAGTTGATTTATGGTGAGCAGAAGTGTGTCATTCGTTATGAAATTATTGATTTTCGATGCGAAGTCATGAAGATTTGTAGAAAAAGTTTTCTTATTGGTCGCTGTGTGGCGCTTCAAGCACTTTATTCCCAATTTTTTTGGTCTGTTTTGTTGCTCAACTGTATTCGAACTTTCTGTCAAAATTTGACGAAATTTTATACTAGAATGAGTAAAATAATTATGAATTGTGTACTCATTTATTCAAATTTGAAGACATCAGCTATGGAACTGAATAATCTAAATGATATTTCATCATGGGTGCACGGAATATTTTTTATATGTTGGTTATCCACCATGGGTGCACGGATTCACCGCAGTTTCTGCCCAAATATGCATTCTTACAGGGTGACAAAAAAGTCCGGTCACACTTTTTTGGGGTCGCCTGTAGCCTACACGTTGCATCTCTCTGGTGCCTTCTATATGTAAAATGAAAGGGCTAACTCTGCTGCCCAAAGTGGCAGAGTTTCGTTTCTGTGCAGTTTGTTTACATTGAGTTGTGAGCCATGGTAGAGTTAAGGGCAGTTATTATCGATGCTCGGTTTGGCGCGTAGATGACGAGATTATTTTTTCGGACAAGAAGAACGAAAATCTGGGACGAGATGCCGATGGAGCAGGCAGGCTTCGGACTCTTTTCAGAGCCCAACAAGAGCGGTGTAACAATCAGCTCCACTCTTTAAATTTTTTTGTGAGCGGAGCAAGAGTGGTCGATAGGAGCAGAGTGACAATACACACAGGGAGCGTTTTTCGTCACTCACAAAACACTCAAAATTGAAATGAGTGCTCTATAAGTGCGTCTCCTAAAGAGTGCTCCTAAGGTGTACACAATGTGCGTCCAAGTAATTAATTGATGGTGCTGTTCGCTTTGGTTCGTATCTAGCTGTTTTTTTTTTTCGAAGATGAATAAAAAAAGATGATAACATCAAGCCGGAATGGATAAGAAGAATAAAATCTAATACACTTTTGTTAAATATAAGTCTCTATCAAACAACAAACCAAACGAGTCACGCTTACAACCGATCCGAATGCTCTTTACCGGGTGAAACTAAATTGCTCCCCTACGGTGGTGAAGGTAGCATAAGTATCTGCAGTATAGTGATGCTGATTGAACATTGAAAGTTAATTTTACAGTCCACTAGCTAGTGTCGAGGGTGTTATTAACAAGATCGTTGTTTTGGATTTCGATTGTTTTGAATTCGTGAAATAAAATAAATGTTTGTTCGAAACAATTTGCTCCGAGCAGGTGCGCGCCGCTTGCGACGACTTCCCGAGACGTCTGAAGCTGGTTCGATCAGATAAAGATGGTGTAATTCCGAGATATCCTCTGTAAAGTATTTTTATGAGTTACTGAATAACGCTATGAAAACCAGATTCAAATATTCTTCTTATTCTTTGAAATATTTAGATTTTCCTGTGTGACCGGACTTTTTTGTCACCCTGTAGATTATTAGGTTAGACAAATTTCCAATGCAAGTTCACTTACAGGTATTCCTGACCAGCTGGCAACTGATTGAACATTCTTATTGAACATTTTTATTATAAGAGGAAACATATTTTGTCGCGACTTATGGGGTTTGAACCCAAGAGTTTTCTTGCCGATACCGGCAATCGAACCCAGTACGGCTGGCATACCTAGACCAGACTCGCGCCAGCCTATCTGATAAACGACATCGGCGCTAAGATATTTCAACATGGGTGCACGGAATGGCTGTAAATTCGCCGTTGTAAATCATATAGAAATAAGTAGTTTTCAACTTGCTTCAGAACACAAAATATTTTTGAATTAGATATGATAGGTATTTGAAATGCAATATTGGTCAATCGAAAAACTTTTGAGGAAAAATAAATCAACGTGTACATTTGACAATGTTGATTCATTATTTTATTTTCACTGTTTTCCGTCGCACGACATAACTTGATGCAAATAATTCCTAAAATTCACTCGATTCATGGTAACCGTTTTCCAATTTATTGGATGTTGATCAGATCTTATCAGATAAATATACGATTGCCAAAAACCTGTTCTTTAATAATAAATAAATAAATTTATTATTTCAAGACAAAATTGAAATATTTGTTTTCCAGGAATGAAAAAACGAAACTTAAAAAAAATCGTTATTTAAACCATTATGTCTCAACATGAAAGACATGGTTTCGACTTTGGTTTAGTTAAGATTTGTAAAAATGCTTTTTAAAAATTTGCAAAAAGTTCAATATTTGATTAAAACGCGATGAATCCGTGCACCCAGTGAAAAACCATGTATATAACACAAATTTTTATTTGAATCTATAAAAGTCTTTATTCTTCACCTTTAGCATGCAAAAAATTGAATTTGGATGAATGGCGGTATATCCGTCCACCCATAGTAAACTACTCTACTTATGGAAAAACTATGCTTCAAAACCTACAATATCAGGTATAATTTATAGGCAACTTGTTGAAAAATTTCAGAGCGATGGATGCTAGAAAATATCTACTAAAACAAAATTGAAGTGAAACCGTACACCCATGGTCAATACCCATAGCCATCTAACATGATTTAATAATTAGATTTATAATGTGTTTTAATTTGTTGATAATTATTTGGAATATTCATTTTATGACATACACGCATTCGTCAACTATGCCAAAATGAGGTGATTCTGTGCACCCATGGAGAAAAAATATTTCCATTTTATAACAAAAATGTTATCGAATAAATAACAAAATAATTTCAATGGAAAAAAAGTTAAAAATATTATGATAAAAAAAATTTACCTTTACCAATCATTTTGACTGGTCACGGTCCGAATAGGTATATTCAATTTGCCGGTCCTTTTAGTGCTAATTAACTTTACTGAAAACTGAAACCAGATATGCATTCAAAAGTTATCCACAAAACAAGATGTTGCTTTTTTCGATTACACTCTTTATTATTTAGTTATGAATAAATGATTTTTAAACTCGAAAATGAAAAATATCATGTGTAATTGTTCGTTTGAAATTTAAAAAATCATTATTTAATGGTAAGCTCCAATTTACATATTTCCGTTTAACGTAATTCAAATATTCATATGACATCATCTAAATGAAAAAATATAGTAGCAATAGCTATATTTAACAGATTGCAAATTTGAAAATAAAATATTACGGATTTATAAATTCGAGTTAGAACGTTGAATCTGCATAGATTCAGAGTCATGATTTTAGATGGACGTGTTTGAAAAAATTCTGCGCAACAGGTAAATACCTAGGTTTATAACTGGATATGGTGTTACGGAAATTTTAACTCCCAGATATGCAAAACGAAACCATTTTTTTCTCGCAAAGAAGATTTGAAGATTCAAGTTGAATCAAAGAATATCGAAATAAGTTTATATAGAAACAGGGCATCATGCAACAGGAGGGTTAAATGTAACATTTGTATACCGCAACACAAATTTAATTTTGATGTAATAAGGTTATCATTTAATGATAGCACAATGATGATGACTTCTATGAAATTCTCACATCATGAAATAGTTTTTCAAAGCTTTTGATTCTCACCCAGTATGACGGACTAGTGCAATGATATCACCAACAAACTTTATATTGCTTTCATAAACCTATACCAGCACTGTTGGGTTGGTGTTAAATTATTTTTCGGACCTTCACTAATTTTTTTTAATAAATATTTTTATAGTTCGGCTACCAGTCTGGACAAAGATTTTCCTTTTAAATCTCGTTTCCATATGCTGGAATATGATTGTTTTGCATCACGCGTTCGTTAATTTCAAAATTTCATCCATCCAAACATTTTTTTTATGATTTTAGCAGCACCCTTATGCTTTTCTTTGAAAACATTTTTTACAGACAAAATTCAAAATTTTATTCAAACAAAATCGAAAATTTCTGCAATTGGTGCATTATGCATTATTACATCATAAATATACAAAAAAATATAAATTTTCAAGCGTTTTTATTTGATTTTTTATTAAAAACTAAGTTTTTGTTTGTTTCTTAGTAGGGTGAGAATTGTATGGTTTTTTTTTTTTAAATTTAAAAGTAACTGGTGAAATCAATAATTTTTCTAACTACGTCAATTTGATGTCCCCTCAATCTTTAAAACTTTTGATGTACAAGCAGTTTGATTATCTAGAACATTAAGTTTATAGAAGCCATCGAAGTTGAAAAATGTTGCAAGATGCCCCAGTTGACGGTACCTATGTTTTAAAAATTTGTAACCAAGGAAATGGAGAAGAAACCAACTAAATTATTTTGTCGGCTTAAATCAATACAAAACCTATGAATAATTCCTAAAAATGATTTCAAAGACGCGAAGGATCACTACTCCACATTTCAAAATCAATTAAGGTGAATGAGAAAATCCTAAATTGGATTCTTGTGAGCGAAACCACAAGATTCAGGTTTAACGTTTTTGTTAATTAAAAAAAAAATTAAACTAATTTTGAGATTGCGTTCATCGACAAACTAAAGCGCCACGCGCAGCTATTGTTTTTATTCGAAATATTTCATTTTCTCATAATTTTTCCTTAAAATACGTACTGATCTTTCAATATACATAGGTACATATATGTTTCTGAGAAATAAAACAAAAATTGAAAAAAAACGAATTCAAAACTCTGATCAATCAGCGTGAAATGGATTCAGGACCTCTACCCAGCCAAACATGCGAAAAGGTGCAGCATATCCGGTGATAATGGGTGAAAAGCGATCTGCGTTTGGGGAAATTGTTTCGGAATTAAATTTCAAACCTTCGCTTCCTCCAAAAAGGGCCGCAGCAGAAGCAACCAACCAACAAACCCATTGATAGGATATGCAAATGGAAATCTATCTTTATTTCAGGCCCTGCCGAGCACGAGTGAATGCGCGTGTATGTGTATGCTTGCGTGGGAGTGCGACCTGGCAGAAGAGCCTTGCTAGGTAATTGAATATTTGCAAGGAAACGAATGAATCCTGTGTTTGGCGCTTCCGTTCTGTGCCCGTTCAACTTTCCCCACCAATCCACCCTTTTTTTTATTCTTGCCGATCCTTTCGGATGCATCCAAACAGACAACTTCCGATGGGCGTTAGAATTATTTGCTTCAAATTGGGACGGGGTGCAGTGGCGTCGTCGAATTTAAAACTTCCACCTTGCTAAAAATCACTAAATATTTTAGCCTAAGTTCAGGGGTTAAACAATCAACAATTCATTTAGTCACTGAAAATATTCCAGTAAATGTTGAAGATTCTAGTTTTATAGATAATTGGTACTTTTCGCTTGACGCCCATGTGATTATGGGGTGGATCGGCCGGAAAGTGCTTCCAAATCGTTCTCTGGTGCGTTAGCAAACAACCAACCACTCTACGCTGTCCTCCATTCCCGACAAGAATCCTGAACCTATTAGGGGAAGACTATGGTGGGTAGCCGACGTTCAAGAACCCGTTCAACAAAACCGTCTAAATTGAAGGGGTTTGGGCTCACAGCGCGCAACGACACGACGCCGACCGACAACGAATAAAATGTTGCGATTCCGATGCACCGGAGCTAGAAATTCAATTTGTATGTCTGCTTCCTCAAACAAGCGCTCCTTCTTGTGGATGCACCAGCTGCTTCTACAAATAACTGGCAAGCCCCACGCCAAGCCATCGAGACGTGCAAAACACTCAGCTGCTCGTAAAACAGGAAATTGGAAAGGATAAGGAAGTTGAGTGAGAGCCGTTTTGCTTTTTTTTCCTGCCCCCGCACACTGAATGCGCCCGAAAGGTATGCAACAGACATTGAAAATGTGCATCTGCCTCCTCAAAACAGCATCCGGTACCCACTAAGTTCTACAATGCGAATCCCTCAGCGGAGAAGCGCGCCTTTTCCATCCTTTCATTCATTCGAGCCCTTCATTCCTGCTGACGGTTGACTGGCGCTTGATGGGAGATTGTTTCCGTGTTTCCACGCCCGCGGACATCTCCATTCACATTTTTCATCCCGGGTGTTGGAAAGCTGATGGATTTATGTGAGCATCCGAATGATGGAACTAGTTATTGGCCAGATGAGACCTGCCACGTGGCCACTTGGCGGCTTCCGGCTTCCATGGCAGTTGAAAATAAACATCTTGACTCTTTCTTTGTCGCCGATTCAATCGAAAAAACCACATGCATATTTGAATCTTCTTCCAGATTTAGAAAAAACCGAATTGACATATCTCTTTTCATTACTTTGATTGATCGGTTACCCCCAAGAAAAAGTTCACAGCTTCCCGACATTCACATCTCGTATCAGATGTTTTATTTCGGCATGTGCGTGTCTCTGAATCATCAAACCAATTTCCGGAAAACTCATCATCCGATCGATTTTCTGTTCCCGTTCCGGCAACAAAATCCAGAACCTCAGAAGAAAATCCATCTCTCTAGAAAGTATCATCCTAACCAAGCTCATTTGTTGCCAAGAGCCAGGCAAAAAACTATGCGTTTTCTTCCGATAAAACGGACGCATACACACATCAAGCCACACGCGTCTAGCCAATCCAAATTGAGATTAATGGGTCGAGCTTTAAAAGCAATAATCTTGTGAGAGTTGGGAAGAGAAATCATGGTTCCTTCAAGACGAAAAAATAACAAGACTAGTGGAACGAACATGATTTATACGATGCCTGAACGATGGTCGGATATTGGCTTTGCTACACTTAAATAATAGATCTTTAAGATATGAATGGAAAAAATAAGTTTTCCGATCAGCATATAACGAAAAGAAATATAAAACAAGAAATTAAAATCAATCAATTAAACCTAGAAATTCGTAAATTTACAATGGAGGCATTCTGGAAATTTTTCTTTGACAATTTTGACAATTTTGACAACTTTGACAACTTTGTCAATTTTGACAATTTTGACCATTTTGCAGTTTTGACAATTTTGAAAATTTTGACATATTTTGACAATTTTGACAATTTTGACAATTTTGACAATTTTGACAATTTTGACAATTTTGACAATTTTGACAATTTTGACAATTTTGACAATTTTTACAATTTTGACAATTTTGACAATTTTGACAATTTTGACAATTTTGACAATTTTGACAATTTTGACAATTTGGACAATTTTGACAATTTTGACAATTTTGACAATTTTGGCAATTTTGACAATTTTGACAATTTTGACAATTTTGACAATTTTGACAAATTTGACAATTTTGACAATTTTGACAAATTTGACAATTTTGACAAATTTGACAATTTTGACAATTTTGACAATTTTGACAATTTTGACAATTTTGACAATTTTGACAATTTTGACAATTTTGACAATTTTGACAATTTTGACAATTTTGACAATTTTGACAATTTTGACAATTTTGACAATTTTGACAATTTTGACAATTTTGACAATTTTGACAATTTTGACAATTTTGACAATTTTGACAATTTTGACAATTTTGACAATTTTGACAATTTTGACAATTTTGACAATTTTGACAATTTTGACAATTTTGACAATTTTGACAATTTTGACAATTTTGACAATTTTGACAATTTTGACAATTTTGACAATTTTGACAATTTTGACAATTTTGACAATTTTGACAATTTTGACAATTTTGACAATTTTGACAATTTTGACAATTTTGACAATTTTGACAATTTTGACAATTTTGACAATTTTGACAATTTTGACAATTTTGACAATTTTGACAATTTTGACAATTTTGACAATTTGACAATTTTGACAATTTTGACAATTTTGACAATTTTGACAATTTTGACAATTTTGACAATTTTGACAATTTTGACAATTTTGACAATTTTGACAATTTTGACAATTTTGACAATTTTGACAATTTTGACAATTTTGACAATTTTGACAATTTTGACAATTTTGACAATTTTGACAATTTTGACAATTTTGACAATTTTGACAATTTTGACAATTTTGACAATTTTGACAATTTTGACAATTTTGACAATTTTGACAATTTTTACAATTTTGACAATTTTGACAATTTTGACAATTTTGACAATTTTGACAATTTTGACAATTTTGACATTTTGACAATTTGGACAATTTGGACAATTTTGACAATTTTGACAATTTTGGCAATTTTGACAATTTTGACAATTTTGACAATTTTGACAATTTTGACAATTTTGACAATTTTGACAATTTTGACAATTTTGACAAATTTGACAATTTTGACAATTTTGACAAATTTGACAATTTTTACAATTTTGACAATTTTGACAATTTTGACAATTTTGACAATTTTGACAATTTTGACAATTTGGACAATTTGGACAATTTTGACAATTTTGACAATTTTGACAATTTTGACAATTTTGACAATTTTGACAATTTTGACAATTTTGACAATTTTGACAATTTTGACAATTTTGACAATTTTGACAACTTTGACAATTTTGACAATTTTGACAATTTTGACAATTTTGACAATCTTGACAATTTTGACAATTTTGACAATTTTGACAATTTTGACAATTTTGACAATTTTGACAATTTTGACAATTTTGACAATTTTATCAATTTTGACAATTTTGACAATTTTGACAATTTTGACAATTTTGACAATTTTGACAATTTTGACAATTTTGACAATTTTGACAATTTTGACAATTTTGACAATTTTGACAATTTTGACAATTTTGACAATTTTGACAATTTTGACAATTTTGACAATTTTGACAATTTTGACAATTTTGACAATTTTGACAATTTTGACAATTTTGACAATTTTGACAATTTTGACAATTTTGACAATTTTGACAATTTTGACAATTTTGACAATTTTGACAATTTTGACAATTTTGACAATTTTGACAATTTGACAATTTTGACAATTTTGACAATTTTGACAATTTTGACAATTTTGACAATTTTGACAATTTTGACAATTTTGACAATTTTGACAATTTTGACAATTTTGACAATTTTGACAATTTTGACAATTTTGACAATTTTGACAATTTTGACAATTTTGACAATTTTGACAATTTTGACAATTTTGACAATTTTGACAATTTTGACAATTTTGACAATTTTGACAATTTTGACAATTTTGACAATTTTGACAATTTTGACAATTTTGACAATTTTGACAATTTTGACAATTTTGACAATTTTGACAATTTTGACAATTTTGACAATTTTGACAATTTTGACAATTTTGACAATTTTGACAATTTTGACAATTTTGACAATTTTGACAATTTTGACAATTTTGACAATTTTGACAATTTTGACAATTTTGACAATTTTGACAATTTTGACAATTTTGACAATTTTGACAATTTTGACAATTTTGACAATTTTGACAATTTTGACAATTTTGACAATTTCGACAATTTTGACAATTTGACAATTTTGACAATTTGGACAATTTTGACAATTTTGACAATTTTGACAATTTTGACAATTTTGACAATTTTGACAATTTTGACAATTTTGACAATTTTGACATTTTTGACAATTTTGACAATTTTGACAATTTTGACAATTTTGACAATTTTGACAATTTTGACAATTTTGACAATTTTGACAATTTTGACAATTTTGACAATTTTGACAATTTTGACAATTTTGACAATTTTGACAATTTTGACAATTTTGACAATTTTGACAATTTTGACAATTTTGACAATTTTGACAATTTTGACAATTTTGACAATTTTGACAATTTTGACAATTTTGACAATTTTGACAATTTTGACAATTTTGACAATTTTGACAATTTTGACAATTTTGACAATTTTGACAATTTTGACAATTTTGACAATTTTGACAATTTTGACAATTTTGACAATTTTGACAATTTTGACAATTTTGACAATTTGACAATTTGACAATTTTGACAATTTTGACAATTTTGACAATTTTGACAATTTTGACAATTTTGACAATTTTGACAATTTTGACAATTTTGACAATTTTGACAATTTTGACAATTTTGACAATTTTGACAATTTTGACAATTTTGACAATTTTGACAATTTTGACAATTTTGACAATTTTGACAATTTTGACAATTTTGACAATTTTGACAATTCTGACAATTCTGACAATTTTGACAATTTTGACAATTTTGACAATTTTGACAATTTTGACAATTTTGACAATTTTGACAATTTTGACAATTTTGACAATTTTGACAATTTTGACAATTTTGACAATTTTGACAATTTTGACAATTTTGACAATTTTGACAATTTTGACAATTTTGACAATTTTGACAATTTTGACAATTTTGACAATTTTGACAATTTTGACAATTTTGACAATTTTAACAATTTTGACAATTTTGACAATTTTGACAATTTTGACAATTTTGACAATTTTGACAATTTTGACAATTTTGACAATTTTGACAATTTTGACAATTTTGACAATTTTGACAATTTTGACAATTTTGACAATTTTGACAATTTTGACAATTTTGACAATTTTGACAATTTTGACAATTTTGACAATTTTGACAATTTTATCAATTTTATCAATTTTATCAATTTTGACAATTTTGACAAATTTGACAATTTTGACAATTTTGACAATTTTGACAATTTTGGCAATTTTGGCAATTTTGGCAATTTTGGCAATTTTGGCAATTTTGACAATTTTGACAATTTTGACAGTTTTCACAATTTTCACAATTTTCACAATTTTGACAATTTTGACAATTTTGACAATTTTGACAATTTTGACAATTTTGACAATTTTGACAATTTTGACAATTTTGACAATTTTGACAATTTTGACAATTTTGACAATTTTGACAATTTTGACAATTTTGACAATTTTGACAATTTTGACAATTTTGACAATTTTGACAATTTTGACAATTTTGACAATTTTGACAATTTTGACAATTTTGACAATTTTGACAATTTTGACAATTTTGACAATTTTGACAATTTTGACAATTTTGACAATTTTGACAATTTTGACAATTTTGACAATTTTGACAATTTTGACAATTTTGACAATTTTGACAATTTTGACAATTTTGACAATTTTGACAATTTTGACAATTTTGACAATTTTGACAATTTTGACAATTTTGACAATTTTGACAATTTTGACAATTTTGACAATTTTGACAATTTTGACAATTTTGACAATTTTGACAATTTTGACAATTTTGACAATTTTGACAATTTTGACAATTTTGACAATTTTGACAATTTTGACAATCTTGACAATTTTGACAATTTTGACAATTTTGACAATTTTGACAATTTTGACAATTTTGACAATTTTGACAATTTTGACAATTTTGACAATTTTGACAATTTTGACAATTTTGACAATTTTGACAATTTTGACAATTTTGACAATTTTGACAATTTTGACAATTTTGACAATTTTGACAATTTTGACAATTTTGACAATTTTGACAATTTTGACAATTTTGACAATTTTGACAATTTTGACAATTTTGACAATTTTGACAATTTTGGCAATTTTGGCAATTTTGGCAATTTTGGCAATTTTGACAATTTTGACAATTTTGACAATTTTCACAATTTTCAAAATTTTGACAATTTTGACATTTTTGACAATTTTGACAATTTTGACAGTATTGACAATTTTGACAATTTTGACAATTTTGACAATTTTGACAATTTTGACGATTTTGACAATTTTGACAATTTTGACAATTTTGACAATTTTGACGATTTTGACAATTTTGACAATTTTGACAATTTTGACAATTTTGACAATTTTGACAATTTTGACAATTTTGACAATTTTGACAATTTTGACAATTTTGACAATTTTGACAATTTTGACAATTTTGACCATTTTATCAATTTTGACCATTTTATCAATTTTATCAATTTTGACAATTTTGACAATTTTGACAATTTTGACAATTTTGACAATTTTGACAATTTTGACAATTTTGACAATTTTGACAATTTTGACAATTTTGACAATTTTGACAATTTTGACAATTTTGACAATTTTGACAATTTTGACAATTTTGGCAATTTTGGCAATTTTGGCAATTTTGGCAATTTTGACAATTTTGACAGTTTTCACAATTTTCACAATTTTCACAATTTTCACAATTTTGACAATTTTGACATTTTCGACAATTTTGACAATTTTGACAATTTTGACAATTTTGACAATTTTGACAATTTTGACAATTTTGACAATTTTGACAATTTTGACAATTTTGACAATTTTGACAATTTTGACAATTTTGACAATTTTGACAATTTTGACAATTTTGACAATTTTGACAATTTTGACAATTTTGACAATTTTGACAATTTTGACAATTTTGACAATTTTGACAATTTTGACAATTTTGACAATTTTGACAATTTTGACAATTTTGACAATTTTGACAATTTTGACAATTTTGACAATTTTGACAAATTTGACAATTTTGACAATTTTGACAATTTTGACAATTTTGACAATTTTGACAATTTTGACAATTTTGACAATTTTGACAATTTTGACAATTTTGACAATTTTGACAATTTTGACAATTTTGACAATTTTGACAATTTTGACAATTTTGACAATTTTGACAATTTTGACAATTTTGACAATTTTGACAATTTTGACAATTTTGACAATTTTGACAATTTTGACAATTTTGACAATTTTGACAATTTTGAAAATTTTGAAAGTTTTGAAAATTTTGACAATTTTGACAATTTTGACAATTTTGACAATTTTGACAATTTTGACAATTTTGACAATTTTGACAATTTTGACAATTTTGACAATTTTGACAATTTTGACAATTTTGACAATTTTGACAATTTTGACAATTTTGACAATTTTGACAATTTTGACAATTTTGACAATTTTGACAATTTTGACAATTTTGACAATTTTGACAATTTTGACAATTTTGACAATTTTGACAATTTTGACAATTTTGACAATTTTGACAATTTTGACAATTTTGACAATTTTGACAATTTTGACAATTTTGACAATTTTGACAATTTTGACAATTTTGACAATTTTGACAATTTTGACAATTTTGACAATTTTGACAATTTTGACAATTTTGACAATTTTGACAATTTTGACAATTTTGACAATTTTGACAATTTTGACAATTTTGACAATTTTGACAATTTTGACAATTTTGACAATTTTGACAATTTTGACAATTTTGACAATTTTGACAATTTTGACAATTTTGACAGTTTTGACAACTTATTTAAAACTTCGTCAAATCACCTAAAGTTCCTGCCCTGGCTTTCATGTTTCGCTTTTTCACCAGTTTGATTCGCATTGTTTCTAGCAATAAAAATCAGTTCAACCGAATCATGTTCGTTTCAAACAAATGGGCATTTTTCCAGACTTAAAAATTAATTACAGCCATACAACAATACACAAGTTTTCTACTCCATTGTTCTGTCGACCGGAAATCGAATCGAAAAAGAATCCCCCGGTAACAAACAACAATCCTCACAGAACAAACGGCAACAATTGAAGAATTTAATATCAGTCATTTAACTGGTAATTTATTGAGTTGATTCATCGAGGCACAATAGGGCGGCCGAGTTCAATATTGGTTGCATTTCCCGTAACTACACCACATAGATCGGAACAGCAAGAATGGCATCAACAGGAGCTAATGAAAAAAAAAAGAATTAGACCACATCAACGAAATCAGAAACTATTGTCTACTGCTGTGAATGGAATTCTACCTCTGATGCCCCGGGAATTTGTGCCGCTTCTCGGTCGAAGGCCGGAAATTTAAAATTCATTTGCAATACCGGCGTTTTTGTGGGTGCATTTGAGTCCCAACTTCAAAGGATAATTTTTCGAACTTTAGCTTGTTACGCAAAAATGTGCTCTTAATATGAGTACCGGAATAATATTTGCTCTGAATGGCATTCAATTTTTCTTTACCAATATTACAAAATATATGAAACTATTCAGTACAACATTGATATCCCACAACACTTCTAATGTCCAGTCGAGTTGAGCCCTAAACATTCAACTCGACGATTTTTCTAATCCACAGACATCGCAACATGTCTGTCTACGATGGAAATAGTTAAAATACAGAACTACATTCCAACGAATTAAATTTACAGCTATTTATGCAATAGATAATTATTGTTTCATTAAGCGATACAGTGTACCAGCTGTTCTAGGACAGGGGGTTTCAGATCATTTGCTCGGCGGAGCACTTTTTTAAACCAAAAATTTTGGCGGAACACCTAAATTTTTGAAAGAATGAAAAACCCGAGTTTTGAAAACTTGATAATATTTATCGTTTAAACAAGATGTGTCTTGTCATCGTTGTCAATAAAATCAGTAATGAATGGCTCCTCTCTGAATAGTCTTGTTTTTATTAAAAAAAATATGTGTCATCAAAAATTAATGATTTCAATAGAACAAAAACGCTTTCTTCGATTTTTCAAGCTGTAACAAGTTTGGTTAAATTTGTGTCAGTTGTAGCCTGACGTCTGGGTCCGCGTTTAGTCGGGATCGGTATTTTGTCTTCGTTGCGATGTAGGTATGTGGAAAGTTCAGACTCACATAGATAAGTTGTGGAAAACGGCAGAAG
Source organism: Uranotaenia lowii (assembly GCF_029784155.1). Classification (NCBI taxonomy): domain Eukaryota; kingdom Metazoa; phylum Arthropoda; class Insecta; order Diptera; family Culicidae; genus Uranotaenia; species Uranotaenia lowii. The sequence continues at coordinate 38,468,165 of NC_073692.1, forward strand.
AATAAGTTTTGCTTTATCGGACAAAATCTAAAATTTATTTTTCAGTTGACACCAATACTCCTCCAACGACTTTTTGGATACGAATCTTCCCTGAAGCTTTTAATCCAATGTCATATCTATCAAGCATTCATATTCTTGCGATGTTTATGATTCTGGTTTCTTTGACATAAAAATAGGCTGTTGCACGCATTTAAAGTCTTCGATCTTTTTATTATTTTATAATATTCTTCGGGGAATTTAGCTGGAAGCTGTTCAACAAATCCTGCGACAAAACATTGTAATTGTAATTGACTTCATTAGACACGTGAGCCTGTTAGTTTAAGTTTTACACCAAGGAATACAAATAAATCTTGGAAATTTTCGGATGATAACTTCCAAGTTATTTCTGATTGAATGCTTCTTAAATTCGGAATGCTGTCCAGGTTGCGCTTTTTGAGCGATTCTGTCCAAATTTGATTTTTCTCTTGATAGTCTTGATTTTGCCGTTTTGATCGAAGATTGTTATTCCTTTACCTTGCATTGAAAGACTGAAGTCATTCTTAATTCAAACAGGCGAGACAACGTTTTTCTACGAGATAACCAGCGATCTTCGGTGTGAAGTAGTAGCGTGGAATGTTGGCTAACCATCTCTTCGCACAACGCCTTGAATAACCCTGAATTTTTGAGTTGATTATTTTTATGCTTTCGCCCAAGACTTCCTTCAAAGATGATGATAGTTTCATCATAGCGAGTGCATGTCTATGAAGGATGTAATGAATACTACCGCAACTTTTGGTTTTCTTTGATCTTGGCAACGACTCCAGCAATATTTCCAAATTTCCAACTATAGCTTTCGCACCGTCCATACATACATCAATGCAATTTCCCCATGAAATATTTTTGTCCGTAACATAATCATCAATTATTTAGCTTGAAAATTTTTCCCCCGACGTGGAAGTTGGCAATGGTTTGCAAAGAAAAAAATCTTCTTCAAAATATTCTGAACCTTAATAGCGAACAAATATCATCAGAATAGCTAGTCCTGCTAAATCTGTTGTTTCGTCAAGCTGCATGATAAATTTTGAAGTTCTCAATCGCTTTCAATATCTTCAGCCATGTCAAAATTCGCCGAAAAGCCGTGTAGTCAGACATGGGAATCGAATTTACCAATTCCTCTGTTTAAGTATCAATCATGATACGGACGACTTCTTGAATACAAGGTTTGATTAAGTTTTCAGGAAAAGTATGCACTTTTCCAGCTTTTCCAATCGGTAGCTCGCCAAGTACAGCGCAAAAACAGCCTTTTGATTGCATTGAGTGTTTTGCACACTCAGTCCTGCAACACAACGTTGTTCGATCAAAGTGGTGCACTTTGACAACCCAAAATTCTTTGCCAACATCCCTGCAGGGATTCAGCCGCCAGTAAAAACAAAGTAAACAAAATGTATTCGTTCGTACTATATGCCCTGTGAATTTTTTTTTCTCATGTTTCGATAAAAATGAAACGATAAAAAAATACCAGAGTTTTTCAAAGTTGGTTTATTATTTTCGTTGCGTACGTCGCGGAGCACTTCCAAAAGCTTCGCGGAGCACCAAGTGGTCCGCGGAGCACGATCTGAAAACCCCTGTTCTAGGAGATGGTTTTTTCCATGATATTGTAACTATGAAACGTCCACTAAAACATGTTAAATGGCTCGTAGGCTGATTCGACCAGTTTGATGAAAACCTGAAGTAGCTATTTTTTTTATTTACTGCTTTCTGAATAATAGAAAGTGCTGATGAAAATGATCATACTTGCCTGTTGAGCATTGCAATTTTATTTATTTGATTCAAATATGTAGAGAAGAGTCGTCATTCATGTTTTGTCATTCGCTCCATAACCTCTTTATCAAAAAAGATGTAACAAAAATGATCAATGGAATATTTTTTACTTTAATAATAATAATGGCAATAATATCCATTTATTTATTTTTTTTTTCAAAATTCATTTCCCCAAGTTTTGGCCATTCAAAAAAAAAAAAGGATTTTTAATTATTTAAATAATATTGTGGTAAATTGTGGACCACCAAATCGAAACTGTTCAAATAACATAGTAACATATAACTTTTCCCATAATAGTGATTTCATTATCCATTTTGTTATTTCAAAGCTATTTCAGGTGAAGAACTAAAGAAAAATAGTTGCTTTAAGCTGTTTTTCTCAAACACAATTCCATCAGTCCATTTTAATGTTGTGGATTTTAAAAACACCTAATGAAAAATACCTTTAAAAACTATTGAGTACCGTAAAACGGGGTAAGATTGATCACTTTTTACAATATTTCTCGATTAATTTTTCTGTTGTGGGGAACGTGGCATGTCTCATATTTTAAAAACCAGCACTGGACTCCTAACATGATTGCAAAAATTTATTACACTACTTTAAGTTTGATTTAAAAATCGATTTCGCCTTTAGAATTTTATGCTTTGGGGTAACACTGATCAGTCTCTATTTTGACATTTTTAACGAATTTTTTTTTATCATAAAGGATACAAAGCGCCTTCATAATATTTACAAATGCTAATAATTGATAAACTAAGGCAGTTCGTGTGTTAAGGCCGGACGACAATTAAAATCGAAAGATGGACAATGATGCTGCATAAACTAAGGGATTAAATTTTTTAACATTACGGTATCGAATTTTTAAAACGGCGAATGCGCCAAGACCTTTGTTTTGAGAAAAACGCATTCCAAGTTTCAGAAAATAAAATCAATTTCCTATTTAGCTGCGTACAATCATTTACCTAAATAAGTCGCTAAAATGCTTTCAAATTGATTTAATTTCATCACCCGATCGATCAATATAGCTTTCCCGTACTAATTACTTCAAAAAATGAATAAATATAACTGTGGGCCCTTTTACCACAGTCTGATGCTCTCATTTTGCTCATTCGCCAAATTGGAGCGCCCTTTTGAATTGCAGCATGACTGTTCGCCTTTTGGATCACTCATTAAAGAAGCAATATTCCAGCAAATTTCGGCTTGAAAGCGGGTCCAAATGATCACATTAACACATTAGCACATTCAACGATCTTATAAATGCTGATTTGTGCTTCTCCTCGTCCTGGGAAAACAAATTTCAAAAACTTCAGTGCCCTTTTTCCATCTCGAAATAACTATTGGCCCTTTTGTTCGCGACGAAATTTTGAGGGAAAATGGGCGAATGAACTGTGGGATTACACACTCATAAAAAAAGCTATTCGCCTTATTTAAAAAATTAAATTTAACTTCACTAAAATAAGAAAAATTAAAAGAAGATCATATTTTTGGATGTAAAATAAAGAGTTTAACGCATTTATGTGATAATCTGGATTTGTTTACAGTTGGCGCATTCGCCGTATTCAAAATTCGATACCGATTACTTTTAAAATTTCATCCACAAAAAAATGAGATTTTGCCTTCATTCAATTCTCTAGTCCCTCACATTATTCTCCTTTATTTTTTTCCTTAAAATTTTACCATTTGATAAGGTTTCTAGCCTTTTGTCCTAAAATGGCTTATTCTTGGAAAACGTCCCTGTTTTTTAGATATCAACTATTTACCTTAAATAAAAAAAAACAAAATTTACACCAAAACTAGAAAATCACCTAAGTAAAAAAGTTGAACTGTCACATTATTCAACCTGCTGCTTCAAAACGCTTTGATTTTATCAGGAAGGGTGTTTGTTTGCGAGCCTTCGAAAAAATAGATAATTCAAGATTTTGAAATAACATTTTTACTTTCATTGGAAATTTTCAAAAACACACAAAGTTTTTCCCAATTTGAAACTCTAACGTAGAAAAAGTTTTAGGATATTTTAATTTGAGACTTAGATATTGATGATTATGTGGAAAATTTTCAAGCTACCCCGGTGATCAATGTTACCCCGTTTTATGGTATTTTTTTATTGTATTAAATCATCAGAATCTATTCATTCCAATACCATGCAACGAAAATAGCTACATTTTCTGTCCATGTAGACGTCAATCAGTGTAAATTTTCTTCCGGCAGATAATCATGTGTTTCTTTTAAGTACAAAATATTAATCTTTTCACTCATATAAGTGTTGCATGAATCCAGGGGTATAGACATTTTTGATTAAATGTTGAAAAATAGGGTTTAAGCTGGAACAATGACAAAAGGATTATAAGTTAGAAGTATGGCTTTAAAAAGATAAAGTGATTTTCATTTAGCGTAACAAATAGCTCGGGGGCTTCTTACATCTGTTAGCTTCTTAAATTAGAGATGTGTCGAATTTTCGGCGCCGAATACCACGCAAAAATCGGTGAGCCGAACATTCGGCTCACCGAATAGTTGAGCTAAGTTCGGCTGTAAAGACCGAATAGACAGAGTATTTCTTTTAAAAATTTTCAAATGTTGTTGGATAATTTATAAAATACAAAAAAGGAATGTTGGAAAAGCTACACAATCGCCAAAAACTTAAGGTTTCAGTAAACATCTTAGGTGCATCCGTGTATCTCATCAGACAAGCATCGCCTTATACTTTTATTTACATTTATTCCAGGTTTCCTTGAATAGATCAAATTCAATGAAGAATTCGAGATAAGTCAAATCTAGCCAGGATGCCCAGATATTGTGAAATTTAAAAAAAACTCAGATTCCTATTTAATACGTTTTAGTTTGTCCCAAAACGATTTCTTGGAGTTTATTTAAAAAAATATATAAACTTTTTGAATCCTTTAAGGTACAGAAGTTTTTCTAATTATGTTATCAAAACATGAAAAAAATAAGATTATGAAATTAGGTAAATTTGATTGAAAGCTAATTAAAAAGAATATTCAATGAAAAAGATTAGTTTGTTAGCACTTTAGATGGAAATATTTTCAATTAAAACGTGTAACAATTTAAAAGTCTCATTTCTAAAAATTATTTGGAAGCTCAAGGCCACATCGTTTCTGGTACCTTTGTTTGTTGGGTATTTCCGGAGGTCTCTCGACTCTCGAGCGAAACCACATTCGTATGACGTGATAAAGCTAAAGCTGTATACCAAATTTATTAGAGAAATGTCGTTAATATCATAATTTGGCTGACTTACATTCAGTAACCTCACTTTAAGGTAAATCCCAACTAACTTGAAGATCACAAATTTTGGTTTCAATAAAGATGAAAGTATGTATAAACTGATAGAAAATTCAATAAATTATTCGAAATGATATCTTGCGCTCGTACTATTAACTCTGCCAATCCGATGGCTTGCTGTTTTCCAAATGACCTAGCAATCTCGTTTTCCGTCTCTGACGACTTCTGTCATCCGCTGCCATTTCTGGCAGAAGATCGAGGGGCTTGTCAACGATCAGAGGGACCGTTCAAAGCTGCGGTAACAATGTTTTAATGATTAAATTTGGCGTCTTGAACTCGAATCTTTAATCAGATTTTGTCTATCATCTCTAGTTTTGGTGATATGGGTTAACAAGTTTAAAATTGAAGCAGATTTGAGTGCCATCAATCATTGATGACTGATAAACTAGCAGTACTATATTCTAAATTCAGAGATACAGTGATTTGAAATTTTGTTCAGTAAAATAATCGAAGACTTCAAAACATTTTGACTTTTACTTTTACAAAAAACTAAAATTCAATTTGGTTTAAAACTTCTTTAAATACTTGTTAGAATTCCCTTGTTTTACGGGAGAAGTAAGAATAAACCAATAGACTTATGCAATTTTTTTCGCAGTAGTCAAAATAACTTGCGGTATTGAGGAAAATTTATCATTGATTTCAAACTTTTATATTAAAAAATGTTAGTAGATCTTATCTAGTTTTGTCAATAAAGTGTAGAAAATTCTCATAAGAGTTTAAACCTATTTCGAAAAGTTAAAATAAAACCAAATCAGAAAGAAAAACACTAAATGAACGTTTAGATTCAGGGCACCCAAATTAACTCTCTACTGCAAGAACTGTGAATTCGTTGCGTTTATGTCGATAGAAAAAACTTTATAAACCTCTAACTAAAAGATTTTTGCAAGAAAAAAAAATGATCTAGTAGTTTTATTTTTTTAAATAGTGTAAGAAACGAGATAAAAAACATATTTTTTTGTTTTGGTGATTGAATTTTGAAACATTGAAAAAAGTTTGGAATAATTACCAGTACCAAACTCAAAAATGGGGCCCTCATTGCCAAAGGGAGAAAAAGTTAAAAATGATCAACTTTGATTTATAAATTCCAAACGCTTGTTCATATTTCAAACAAAATTTTGTGATTTTTTTCAGATTCTTTAAATTTTTTTTACATTCTTTTCGTTCGAAGGAAAAATACAAATTACACAAGGCAACAAAATTTACATTTTTCCGAGGTGCGAAGAACTTGAAAACAGATTTAGAACTAATTTGGGGGCGCTGATTCTAAATATGCAATAAGTTTTCTTCAAGCAGCTCTTGTTTCCGGAATAAATTATGAAAATCGATAAAAATTCATTTAATCAATTTGTGCACTTTTTTGGTAAAACTGTAGAACATTACTAAGTTTTGGAAATTAAAAGTTTCAATTCAATCATCAACTTACCCGAAGACTTCTGACTTCTGAGATAAAAATTATTGAAGTTTTCTCATTGTTTGTAATTTCAATTTTTGCAAAACACGACAGTTTTGACGACATTTTTAAGAAATTTTCACCCAAATTGATTTTTTGACATTCTTAAACCATAAGTCCAGTCGTTTTGCATTTTTGAGCAAAGTTCTTAAATGCATTAAAATCTTCAATATAAAATACTCGAAGACTTTCTTCAGCGATGTCAGAAAAAGTTGTAAATCTATTTTTTTTAACTGTAGAATTCAATATTTATAAGGCTGTTTATCTCTGAGTCTATGATAACTAGGCAAAACCTGTATCCTCGATTGAAAGAATAATAGTAAATAGATTCAAAATCAGTTTTTGTTTTTCAGGTTCACTTAAATTCTTGGCACTTCGGAAAATGTGATTTTTTTGGCCTTGTATAAATTATTAAATTCTCTTTAAATGTGGTGTTGAGCCTATAGAATAAAAACAAACCCAAAATTAAATTGAGGCTGAAATTTGTTTTTTTTAAGAAAATTTATCATATTGAAAACGGTTGTTTTTAATAACCATAGTGATAAATAACATAGTAGTGGAAACTAGGTTTGACATATTCTTTGCTAATTCTGTTGACTATCTTCGTGAGCGGCCAAAAACAAAAGATTTAGATTCCATCTTGATGTATGTTAAATTAGTGATGGTAATTTAGAAATTTATAACGTGTTTTGTTCCATTTTAAGAAAAAAAAACCTCTTTTTAAAGACAAGGTAGAGTTTTTGAGTGCCAAGATTTTAATTTCCATACCAAGGGTTTGTGGAATTACAATTCGAAAATTATAATAATTTTTTTTTAAATGAATGCCTCAGTCTTAGAGTTATGCAGGACAGAGCTTCGATCCAATTTTTTTAAATGTTTGTTAACATTAATTTTTGAATAGCTTTCGGGATCAAGTAATATCCCGTTACTATGCCAAATTCATTTCTTGAAATGAGGATGTTTCTCGGGAAATATTTCCAATGGGGGGAGGGTAACCTTTAAACTAATGTTGCCAGATTGTGAGGTTTTATCCGGGTTTACCCGAATATTTGATACAAAATTTGTTTTCTCCCTTATTTTGTACGGATTTATTGATTTTATTTGGCAAATCAAACAAAAAAAAACAAATTGTTTTGAAACCTTTTTTTATTTATGCCCCTAAAACGAAATTTTTTAAGCAAATTTTATTAAAAATAAGCATGAAAAGTTTTTTGGAAGCTTTAAAAACGATTTAAAATGTCGATTAGTTTTCATATAATTTTTTTTTTTTTCATTATTTTTCCTTGATTTTAGTTGAGAAGTTCATGGGTTTTGGTGCTGAAATAATTCTGGCAACCTTACCCTAATCCACGATCCGTCGTTCGCTCGGCCTTGCAAAGAATTAATAACGACTTCTGCCTTAAATTATGTAGAATGTTTTTTGTTAGTTTATCTCTAACCCTTTAGAACCGAATTTTTTTTTCGCGGAAAAATTCACAGAAGTTTAGTTTTATGATTAAAAACAACTTTTGTTCTACGAAACACTTCAAAGATTGATATTGTTTTTTACATTTTCACGATAACTGCATAATACCAAAACTTCAGAGATGAAAACTGTTTTTTACATTTTCACTATAATTGCATAATCACAGGGGCCAAGGAATTCATATTTCAGTAGGTATTTTTTTTGGATGAAATTTCTACACACTTCAACCGATTTTTCCTAAATTTTGAAACATAATAACACTTATCCATAGCTAAATTTGTATTAAGTTTTTGTTACAATTGGATTACAAATAACTGAGATACTCAACTTAGGTATATGAAAAGTAAATATTGAGCATATTTTTCGAATTGCTTTCGTGTTCTCCCAACTCACAGTGGTTTAAAACTCGAAAAACGTGATCATGGCCTTTTTGAAGGCTTGAATTTCAAAATAGGTTGATGATGTGTTGTGCAATATTAATTTTTAAATGCGCATATTTTGTTGTAATTGTTTTCCTGATCAATTCACCTAAAAGTAAGATTTTTATTTGTTGAAAACGCAGGTTTCAGTGGTGGAATAGAGTTATCTTTATTCATGTTTCGTCTGTGAAGTCAGTAGAATATAACTATATTAATTAGCGATAGCTTATTTTCACTTTCCGCTTCTTATATTCCCTAACCGGGAAAGTACTCATTTCTCAATGACTACTTTAATATTCTTACCCAGAATATATGGCAACACTGTTGTGTCACCACAAACCCAATTCGAGTATTCCCGCCTAACCGTGTGATGATGTAAACATTTGTACCGTAAGTATCAACATTATTTTTCGTATTTATCATTTAATCACAACAGCGTCTTGATAAAAGTTCTCGATCATTCAATTCCAAAAAGCATTGTTGAAGACATCAAAGCTCTATCTTTTGAAAAAACTTGTATCGAAGATTTTTTTTTAAACTATCCTCAAAAAAAGAATAATTTGTTTAACTTTTTTTCGTAGCCGTAGAGTTTTCAGATCGGCTTTGTATCAGAGAGTTGTTAAAATTTTAAAAATGCACAATTTGATATAAGATATAAAGCCACTACCTTGATGTTTAATGGTAATTTTCGTGTGATTTCATTTTAAAGTAGCATGTTTTTAGGCATCAACTCTTTGAAAGTTGCAAACTTTTAAGAACAAAAACATATGCATTTTAAAGGACAACTTTTCAACTATCTTAAGCATATAATTTCATTTGTATGTATAAGGTTTTACTTAAAGAATTACTTTACTCAAGATGATAGATTGGGAATTTTTCGTATTTTATTCACACACAAACAAAAGTTCCTCCTTAGAATAGCTCTTTTTGCTATTTTGCACATCATTCAGGCGCGTAGCTCGATAAATACATGGATCTTGTATGAAAATGGTGGCACGGATCACGCGGAAGCTCGGATAACTGGAGCTTGGATAAACGGGGTTCTATTGTACATACAAATGAAATAATATGCTCATAAAAGTTGAGATGTTGTCCGTTCAAATGCATATGTATTTGTATTGAAATGTTTGCAACTTTCAGAGATATTGAAGATTGAAAACATGCTATTTCAAAATGAAATCACTCGAATAGTAGCACTAAACTTCAAAATACAGACTTATTGACACCTTCAATGAAGTTGTGCAGTTTTACAATTGTCACAATTCTCTCATACAAACTAGGCCTCAAATCTCGGTACGAAAAAAAGTTAAACGAATTTTTCGTTTTCTGAGGTTAGTTAAATAAAAAGTCTTCGAAACATAATGTTTCAAGAGATAGAGCTTTGATGTCTTCAACAAAGCTTTTAAAAACTGAATTTTTTGATGATAAATACAAAAAGAAGAAAAATTATCTTACTTTTAAATGAATTGATCAAGAAAAAATGCGCATTAAAAAATAATTAAACATTGCAGAACACACCATCAACGTATTTTGACATTTAAGCCTTCAAAATGCCCACGATCACGTTTTTCGAGTTTTAAACCACTGTGCAGCCCTGCCTTAGGACGTGATTAATGTTTCTTTTCTTCTTCGTAACTAGGATTTTTTTCTCAAAATATAAATCCAGAATAACCAATAATTTTTTTTAGATCGAAAAACACATTGTGACCAAAGATTTCTGATGCTACCAAATTGATCATTTTACGAAAAATACATGCATTTTAAGTTTTCTCATCTCATCTACATATTCTGTTTACTATTCAATTACGGCTTATCCTTTGGCTTTTAACATGATCATTGGACTTTTTTCTTTTCATCCTCAGCAGAATCACAGGATAGACGTTAGTTTTGAATTTGCATGATATTTTACGTGGTTGATGTATACCTCTACAACCAGTGCTTAAATATTCACCGGAACCAATTCAATTTTCACACACCAATCTTCTTAACGATCCTCCATCCGGGACAATCCGAATGCGATTACCTACGTAACCGGTTTCCGGTTCCCGGTAATCCAATCCGGAGCCACGGAAGCTCTGCTGGAGGCAATCAATCGGTTAACGGTTTCTCACCCCGGTTGATTGTGCCTGATTTGTGGTCGAGCTTATCTGCAATTCCGAAGGATTTCCGCCTTTTTCCGACACTCGATTATCATAAAACAAAGCCGGAAGAAAATGCCTCATCGGAACAATCTTTCGCATTTCCAATATGGGCTCTCGATAAATTTCCGATTGAACGGCCGCAACTTCCGCATTGTTCCGGACTGAAGAAAGAGAAAGAAATTTTTAGAACTTTTCTCCAATAATGGTGCGTTTGTATGTGTGCTGCTGCCATTTTCTAAGTAAAGAGGGGGTTTGTGTTGAGCGATTGGCAGAGATCTTCACATGCCCTGTTAATCTGATTCCGAGAAAAAAGTAGGTTGTAAATCGGCCTTCCTTGCCATCCTCGAGAAAATGCCTTGCGTAGGCACAAATCCACCTTCATACTGGCTTGCTTCTTTCTTGTTGCCTACCTTTAGGCCGAATCTAAGGGTAAACCGATTGTTTTTTTCCGAAAGGGGTTCCGGTTAACAACAAACCAGGGCTCAGAAAACCTGGCGAAGAACTTCAAACGAAGAGAGGCTGTTGAAGTGAGTGAGTTACGTGCTGAATAATTTATGGGCTGGATTTCGGATTTGGGGAAGCTTTTCCGGATTTACTTGTTCTACTTTTCTGCTATTGACAGCAAAGCACACACAAACCTATAGGTTGAGAAATTCGTACCTATTTATACATATTCGATGGCCCAGAGAACAGAACAAGCAGGCAAAGGATGGCTTTTGCGGCTCGGCTCGGTTTCGGTTTGGAAATGCCTCTGGAAAAAAGTTTGCGGTTCTCGGCCGGATCAATCACAATCAAATTGGCTTTTCTCGTTCCGGTTCCGGGATTGGGGGCGTTCGTTGAGTTGAGGAGGCATCGAGCGGATGGGCTTTTGATAACAATTCAATTGTGGTCTACCGGGCAGGCGATAATTTTCTTTTGCTGGTTTGATTGTGGTAGCTTTTGGCCTGCAGCCTCGCTGGTGTGAAAATTACCGCAATAAAGTTATATTGGGGGAGTATGATTGGAATTGTCAAACAGGATCGATGATTGCGTTGGCAAGTCTATGATTTCGATTGATGCTGGAATGATGAACTGGTTCAGATGGCGTTATTCGGTAAGATACATTTTCAGGTGGCGTTCATGCATAATGTCATCAAAATTGCCGTGAATCAAAACTGCCAAAAAAATTCTGTGTTATGACGGAAAAAAAATCTGAATTTCTGTGATTTACCCAAAAAATCTGTCTCGATTTTCTGTGGGGCATTTTCAATGACAAAAATGACAAAAATGACAAAAATGACAAAAATGACAAAAATGACAAAAATGACAAAAATGACAAAAATGACAAAAATGACAAAAATGACAAAAATGACAAAAATGACAAAAATGACAAAAATGACAAAAATGACAAAAATGACAAAAATGACAAAAATGACAAAAATGACAAAAATGACAAAAATGACAAAAATGACAAAAATGACAAAAATGACAAAAATGACAAAAATGACAAAAATGACAAAAATGACAAAAATGACAAAAATGACAAAAATGACAAAAATGACAAAAATAACAAAAATAACAAAAATACCTTAAACGAAGAAAATGACAAAAATGATAAAAATTACCAGCAATTTTATCAATTTGTTGGGTTTGTCAAATTTGTTGATGATACTTTTGTATTTTTGTTCAAATTTTGTCAATTTGGTTATTTTTATTCGCATTTTGTCAACTTTGGCCTTTTTTTCATTCTTGTAAAGGTTGTCAGTTTTATCAATTTTTAAATTTTGGTCAATTTTGACAATGTCGTCTTTTTTTTTTAATTTCCTTAGTTTTGTCAATTTTGTCAGTTTTTTCATTGCTGTAATTTTTTTTAATTTGCATAATTTATCATTAAAATGATCATAATGTTATTTTTTATCTTATATGTCAATTATGTAAAATTTTCGCAATTCTGTCAGTTTTTCTAACTTTGTCAATTTTTGTTGCTCTGTTTTGAATTTTAAATTTATCTATAACTTATCATATAGATAAGTTTATAATTTCGTTATTTTTGCCAATTTATTTATCAATGACATAAAATGAATATTGACATATTGAATTGACAAAAATGCCAAAACGAAGAAATTGGAATTATTGTCAAAATTTTCAAAATTTTAATTATTATTAAAATTTAAAAAAAAAATTGTTGATTCGACCGATTGTTGCCACTACGTTACTGAATCGTTTTGTAGATTTAACCAATCATGGTTTTCATTTACTCGATTTCTTTTCTTCAGAGGTCAATCCGGACAAAGTATAGATTAGATGAAACACATGGTTGGGCATCTTTTTTTAAATTGTATTCCTAATTCTTAGTTTAAAGTTTCCATATGCTGTAACTCCAAATAGAATTCATTGAGGTTATACTTGATTCTAACAATTCATGGATACTGGATTATACAGAATATTCCAGGATCCAGTAATTTTAAAATCCCCAATAAGTTGCAATTTTTTTAATTGTTACTTAAGTTATTTATTTAAAAATTATGATAATTTTCAAAAACTTTTATCTTGAAACAATTTTGAATTTTGATTTTTTTTTTTTTTAATCATTTTGGATTTACTGCGTTAGAAATTCATTACTTTAGTTAAGAAAACTTTCATTTGTTTATGATCTTGCTTTAACAGACTGTAAGAAAAGCTGCAATCCACCGTCAAGAGTATGAAATCGGGTTTTTGCAAATATGTGAGGTTTAAAATCAGCATAGAAATAAATATCCGTTATTTTTTTGAAATTTTTACTCAAGGTGTTCAATTGACTCTTCAAACATTCAAAAAACCTAATCGAACAACTATGTTGATAAACATGATTTCGGATTTCGTTGTTAAATTGACATAAAACGTGTCAATCAAGATGCTGTCAAGGATTTGACGAACCACATAGAGCGCGTTTCTGGACCGGATTTTGAGAGCACATCGAAGTTTGTAGGAATCGAGGAGGAGGATTGAGGATCCAGTCAATTTATAAAATAATGCACTGACATTGATTGGCGATATCATTAACTTTGCTGCGCCAGTTAACGAGACCGGGTACCCCCAAACATACATGCACTTGACAGCACTCGCTCAGCAGCATGCAACATAACAAACTGCCACCAGCAATCAGCAGCCTCCGAAAGTACTAAGTGGTGGAGAAACGTACTTGGACTCAGCGAGCTCATCCTCTTGAACCTCGTTTGCTGCTGAGGGGCATTTCGATTCATCCCAGAATCGCTCGATGGGCCATCTGTCGCAACGAAGTATTATCAGTCAGTCAAATGGAGGAGGAGGAGGGGCTGTTTGTGTTGAACGAACCAACGAATGCACTTCATACCATCGCATACACTTGTACACTCATCATGAGTAGTATGAGCAGAGTAGGTATACATGCACAACACACAGATCTATAGGCAGACAGACAGACAGATACAAGACTCGAGAGGACGATCGAAAACCAATCATCGAGGATGCCAATGCCCCCCATCCTTATTTCATTCGAGGAGTTTTGGTGGCTCCAGAGAGACCGATGGCACCATTATGGAGCATCAAACGTCCACCCACGTCGAGGACAAGTACCTACTGCTAGTTATTCAGCGTCATCCATTGCTCTTGGTGGGGGTGGGATTGAAAATGGCAAATATTTGTCCATGTGCTCGTCGTCAAAGTCCTGATTCTGGACAGTAGTATATTGTGATATTTTTACCCAGCACATTGCCATACTGTGTGACTGTCTGTCTGATGATATCCGAACAGATGCCAGAAGATGCCGGTGCATGAGTGAAAAAAAATCCACAACATATTCTCGTCGATCGGTTTGAAGTGTATCGATAGACGACTTTCTGGCAGCTTCAACGGAAGGCATGAGATTAACATATAGGATAGTTGGACTCGTTGAGTATTGGCGAAAGCTGACAAACGCAGGTCCATTCTCTTGTTCAGTGTTATCAATCAAAATGGTACCCTTGATAATCTACTGTACTGCAATAGAGTATCAGAAAAGATGAATATATTTTCTATATTGATTTTTTTTATTAAAATTTCATTTCCAAAAGTTTAACCATCTGAATCTTGATTTGAAAGGATCTCATTGGCAGTGAAGGTCATCCAAAAAAAATAAAACGACTGGAGAAAATGTTATTCAATTTTGCGTTGATATAGCTCGCGAATGACATAAAGATGTTAAAACGACTATAATCGAAACAAAAAAAAATATTTTTAGAGCCATAAAGACAGTAAAAAGGCATTAATCGGAACAAAAATTTTAAGAAAAAATGTATCGATTTTTGGATTTCAACAAAACTATAATCTTGTTTATTTACCGTTCGAATATGTCCACGTGGACATGACTCAAACGCTTACTCCCTCTCCGTGAAAATTTACAAACCTCTACCCCAATCTGAGTTTTCCACCTGGTGTGTGGATGGCCTCTTCCTAGAAAAAGTTCCAACACTTTGATTTAACTTTTCACCTGAGTCCCCGAACTACTTATCTTTATCAATTTTCATCATGTACAGATCAAGAGCTTTCTGTACATGTGTCGCAGGTTAAAATCTGATCATTTTGATTTTTCGGATTTCGGAACCGGTCAGATCGTCCAGTCCACATGGGCAAAGTCTCACTTCCTAAATTCTCCTGAATAAAACTAGAAAGAAACCGTTTTAACTGTCGCGACATTCATTGAGATTCCAATGATTGATACGATTATGATTCTGTGACATTCAAAAATAATATTTAAATGTCGCCATAACGATTACTTATATGAATATCGTCGAAGCAACGACCGACTTTCTCTGCTTAGAGCAAGTTCACTGGTGTTGGGATAAAGTAGTAGAAATTTTGACGCTTGCAGTACATTTTGAAAATTTTACCATGCAAAAATGTTTTCAAGATCTCTGGGCGTTGTATTTTTTTACAGCACTGTTTCTATTTGAGCCGTATGTGATAGAAATATTGATATTTTTGCATCACAGCATGCGAAAATACAACACGTGTTGTAGAAAAACTTGAAAGCCACAGATCTTGAAAATGTTTTTGTATGGCAAAATTTTCAAAATGTGCAAAAAGTGACAAAATTTCTACCACTTTTTCCCAACACCAGTGAACAAGTTCACACTGTGGTGATTGCGATTCCCATCTCCGCGATCATTCGCAGAACCACCCGCTCGACAGTGTATCATCGGCCGAAACACGCACTCAAAGTTTACACGACTTTGTTCTCCAAGTTTAGTTTAGAGACTGGTCGTTCTATGCTAAACATCCCAAACAAATACGAACGAACCTTGATAACACATCCACCATTCTCAATTCTCAAGTTTTTCTTTCACCAATACAAAAGCCAATTGAATAAGTTGTGTCCGTAGCTCACAGCATATTTCAGATTCACACATATAGGTACCGCCAGCATACTAACACTACTGCTATGTTTTGATTTTACCTATATATATTTTTTATTCCATGTACTCTGATTGTGTTCCACTGTGGTACACGCTCAGAAGTCTAACTCGAATTCTATAGGTAACGATTGATTCATGTTTTTCTATTCATTTTTGTGAGAATTCTTATTTCTATTTTTGAATATTCATAATTTTCAACTATTCCAACTCTATTCCACCACACACACCAGTGAACTTGTTCACAGAATTTTGACACTTGTGGCTCATTTTGAAAACTTAACCATGGAAAAACATTTTAAAGATTTTCAATTTAGATCAGCCTTCAGTTTTTTTACAACACGTGTTCTATTTTCGCATGCTGTGATGCAAAAACAGTTCGATTTCTATCCCATACGGCTGAAATAGAAAGAGTGCTGTGAAAAAATACAACGCCCAAAGATCTTGAAAACATGTTTGCATGGTAAAATTTTCAAAATGAACTGCAAGTGTCAAAATTTCTACCACTTTATCCCAACACGACTGAACTTGCTCTAGCGTAACATTTTTTTTTCATGACTATCACAATCTCGATGCAAGTTGTTACATTCACTCCAAATGTTATTCGGCATATTCTCGAGGGAATTTCTTAGCGAAGACATTCACAAAATCCGAAAAGGACATAACATCAACCTATGGAATTCTGGAAAACTCCTTAAAATGGAAGTATCTTTTCAAATAATTCGCAATATTATTCACTTTAACAGTAAATTTTTAAAAATAATCTTGTTTTTGTTGAAAAACTCAAGTGGTACTATTCTTATTTCGAACCCCTTTCATCACATTTTTGGCCCTCGACGCCAATTGCTACGTCCAAAAAAAGTAAACTTTTACTTGATTTATCCGTTTAACAATTCAGAACAAACTGTAGAAGAAAATTTTCATGATTTTCAATCATTCATATTTTATCTAGCAAAACACATAGTGGTACTATTCTTATTTCGCTCATGTACATATTCAATAAAACATCAGCTGAAAAATCGTTTAAGGATTCCTAGAAGATCAAAGCGTAAGTTAAAATTTGAATAAAAGTGAAGATAATTGATTCCATCAAGTTGAGAAATTCGAGAAGTTATATCAAGCGCAATCCAAAAATAACGATAGGAGAAAACATAAGTTTGCCTGACTGGTTCGTCCAGCTGACTAATAAACAGGCATAATTTAATTTCTACAAGGTAAAAATGCTGCCCACTGGTAAAATAAACAAAATAAGGTGGTCAAATCGTGCGTGAAAAAATTTGGCCGCTAGCGGGGAGATATTCCCAGTCAGGTTTTCTGGCAGGTATCCAGCTAGAAACTTTTCGTTCACAAGCCTCGCCTGGATATTCCGGAGATCAACAAGGAGAAAAAAAATGACAAATTTTCTACCTAGTACTTGAGGAAGCTGTCGATCAGTGAAAGCTGCAAATCAGTCTGTGTTTCATAACGATTGACACGTTGAATGGCTAGATATACAAAGAAGTCTGCCTCAAGATGCGACTATTTTTATTTATCATAACTCATAACTCAAACTTTTCTGTAAGTTTGAGGGTCAAGCTTCAGGAAACAGAAATTTTTATCAAAAATATCCATGATTAATGGTTTTGGTATTGGATTTCTTTAAAAAAACAGAGACCTCTACTTTGACAACAAAAATAAATTTTCAAATGTCAAGTTAGTTTTTTTTACCCTTACAAAATGTGAAATTCTAACCTGGGGATTTCTGATATAATATTTTGTCCAAATCTTTCATTTGGAATAACAAGTCATAGTTTATTTGCCATTCTATGGCAGATACAAAAAGAATTGAACAAGTTTAGGAGCATGTTTTATGAAATATTTTCCGTTCAATAGCTCTCGCTGACAAAAGGAAGCGGATTGAAACAAGGAAAAAAGCCAACATTGTTCAAACAAATTTGGCTTCACGTCAACATGAACGTTGAAATACCGTTCCAAACGATTCGCGAGCTTCAGTTTAGGTTGTTTCATCATGTTTTCTTTGAAATTTAAAATGTTGTTAAAAAATTTAAAAGGGCATCATTTAAAGTTTGTACTTCGCAGCATCTGAAAAATCCCTTCCAATAAATTTCAAACTACCATAACATCCTTGAATCATCTTATTAATACTTCCTGCAGCTTCTCCTGAAATTCCGTCCTGAAGCCATCGGATGACAGAGGAAGAGAAAAAAAAATCGAGCCATTACATCGGCGCTTTAGATGAAGTTTGATAAAAGGTTGCACTTCTGATCGTTCTTGAGCAGTACAAGTAACGCGAACGTTTTGTCGTCCTTTCGAATGACCAGGACCGGGTACCTGAGTACAACAAAGGTGATTTTTTCGCCAATTCCTGCAAGGTCCTGTTCAGAACACCCCCGCACAGCTTTCAAGCTTGAAACTTTCAAAGCTTACACAACACACAGTTGAAGCGTGTTCAAAAGAACGACGACGTTGTCAAACAAAGTTCACAACGTCAGCCAGTAACATGAAAATCGAACAAAAAGTAAAATAAGCGAATGGCGACATGTAACGGTGCTTCTAGCAACGACTTCGAAAAATTTTGCATCCATTCCACGGTGCTTTCTTCAAAGCAGAAAAGCTGAGCTCACGAGTAAGTGAACGTTTTGAATAAAATGTTCCATTTCATTTGAAGCTTCGGGTGGGTTGAGCGACTGAAACGAATTATCAGAAAACATTCCAGGGGTCTTGTATGAGTACTTACTCGAGTTAACGAATAATAATTATAATATCCTTGAAAATGCGTAGTTATTTTCCTTACTCTTCAAGAAAGGTAAACCGAATGAAGATTTTCAATCGAAAATTAGATTAACTTCCCTTTTATGACTTGCTGCCTATTTAACATTTATAAATAATATTCTCAAAGCACTTAAAATATTACCTTTTTTGTGTGTTTTATTTGGTGACTTTTCTACGGAAGTCTGAGAATCACTGAATTATGTTTTGCTTTTGCATCAGACAGGTATAAAGAGAAAAAACTTCAGAACTCTAACACAAACAAACTAAGCTTCAGATAGCTCACCATAAAACTGAAGTTCTGCTCGTGACCAATAAAAGAGTTGTGCCGCACATGGAGATTACTGTTGGAGGGCACACGACATCTTCGAAACAGCAGCTGAAATACCTTGGAGTAATGGTCGACCATCGCTTAAGTTTTGGTGCGCATGTCAAATACTGTTGCGAAAGTGCATCGAAAGTCATAGATTCATTGGCCTGGATTATGCCGAACTGCCATGGTCCAAAGAGTAGCAAGAGACGTCTCCTTGCGAGCGTAGCACTGCAAGAAACTACGATACGGAAGAGTGGCCTGAAGCTCCGCGATAGAGGTAGAGCGCAACAGATCCAAATTACGGAGCACACATCGGTTGATAGCCATGCGAGTTTCCTGTGCGTACAGGACCATATCAGCAGATGCAGCTTTTGTCATCGCGGGCATGGTTCCCATCGACATAACTCTGGCGGAGGATATGGAATGTTACAAAACAAGAGCTGTTAGAGGAGTGCGTAATATTCAACGAGCAGCGTCAATGCTCAAGTGGCAGGAGCAATGGGACGCATCGAACAACGCAAGATGGACGCATAGGCTAATCCCGAGGCTTTCAGACTGGGTAAATCGGAAGTATGGAGAGGTCAACTTCTACCTGACGCAGTTCCTTTCGGGTCATGGGTGCTTTAAGCAATACCTTCATCGGTTTAAGCTTATCAGCTCGCCTTATTGCCCGGAATGCGTAGAGACGGAGGAATCGGCAGAACATGCTATCTTTGTCTGCCCCAGGTTCAATTCAAGGCGTCAACAACTTCAAAATTTGAACGCTGAAAACATAGTGAGTGAAATGTGTCGCGACGAACAGCCATGACTGTGCTATAGTCGACGAAATCTCGCAAATCATGCGCGATCTGATAAGGATCAGGAAAGATGATGAACGGAGAGAGCGAGATAGTCAACCAAATTTGACAAGCTAATGAAAGGTCTTGGGCCTCGTATGACACTTCAATTCAAAAGCAACGCGATCTTAGGGCGCGGTATAACCCTAATCTGGACTCATACGTGTGGTGGGACTTAAAAGGTCTCACGTACTCAGCTACGATCTTTCCTGCAGCAAAAGGAAGCGGAGATACCATTCGGGGTGGTCGTGTCGGGATTCTAGCTTGGTAGTTTCTCAATCGGCCATTCCTTGGTGGTTAGAAATCCTGCGGAAGTGGTTGCTGTAACGGGCGCGAGTTACTTTGAAAGCGTTACCTAACCGGCACACGTTTCGAGGTCCCCGGGATAGTGGATGCTGTGACGGGCGTGAGTTATTATGAAAGCGTTACCTAACCGGCACACGTTTCGGGGTCTTCCGTACCAGTCTGAAGTTGACGATAGAGGAAAAGGAGAAGGAGGAAGAAGGATAAAGCAGAACGATGATCAAGGAGAAATTGAGGAAAAATTGAGAAAGAGGAAAAGGGTGAGATGTATAAGTGCATGAGCACAGCCTACCCCTTGATGTAGTATCATAGGGTGAAACCAAGGGGCACATCTGGCACACGAAGCCCAAGGTGGTTTTAGTGGGACGAACCCACACACGGCAGCAAACACCCGGCTGTTATGGTTTGAAGTCAAATTTCCATCTTGTAAAAAAAAAAAAAAAAAAAAAAAAAAAAAAAAAAAAAAAAAAAAAAAAAAATTTAACACAAACTGAAAACAGTAGTTTTTCGATTTTATCACACTCAAAAAAATTTCACCGTTAAATATCAAAACTTAAATTTGAAGTTAAAAAATGTATTTTGATCGTCTAAAATGATTTATTATAATGTCTTATGTCTTATGTCTTATGTCACAATCAATTTTGATCATGAATACATCTATTTATCATAGTTTACTTATCACAAAGGATTGATTTTAGTTCAATTTTTTTTCTACTCTACAGCAATTTTAAGCATTATTCTTGAAGAAAAAGCATGTGTTAGGCCAATTAAAATGAATTATTTAGTTTTCATGGAAGTTCAACAGTCGTTATCTCTTAGGTTGATTCAAAAAAAATTAAAGAAAACTGCATCCAAAAATCATCTTCCGCCAATTTCCGGTTATTAATATTTTAATTTTCTCATCCTTGATGAACTGAAAAATTAACCTTTTTAAAAATATTTTAAAGAGATTTTATAGATGGAAAGAAAGTCATAAGAAATGAAAGATGGTGTTAATAACCGAGTAGAATCTTATTTGGAAGCATTTTCACCATCTTTCATCAAGGAATATTTAAAGAACACTACCTTCAAGGTAGGTCTGCTCTAGTATTGGTACATACTGCGACGTCACAATCGCGAAAAATCTTTTGGTTTACAAGGAAACTTACATTTTTTGTTGATAACTCGAAGAATCTGCTTTGAATTTTCCACTGGGTAAGCATGTTATTCTAGAATGATTCTTGATCTTTAAGATTGGTACTAAAAATGTTGAATTTTCGAGTAATTTTTCCGTAAAATAGACTTTTGAAGTTCGAGAATATGCTACATTTTCCCAAACCAAATTTTGTTAACTTTAGAATTAGTTCAAAATATTCCGTGAAAATGTTGGAGTTAGTTCAATTTTAGTTCCTCATTACAAAAAGTTATCAAAAAACAACTATAGCATGGATCACGCAAAATCTGGACGCATTAAAAAGGGTCTATCTCGGAGCCATGGAAATGAAATAAAAATGTTTTGTACTCAAAATGTAGGGTTTTTATTACACTTAAAACGAAAAATAATGAAAAATGATTCCGATGTTGTTTTGATGAAATTTCGAACTTTTAGTCGAGTACCACTAATTATAGTTTGGACACCCTATTCACTGCTCTCAGCTACCATTTTGTTCCACAATCTCTTCATCTCTCTTGCATCCCGAGTCGTCCTACCATTCTTCTTCATCTTCTGCTTGAAAATTGTCCAAAATTTTTCGTTAAGGCGGAATTGAGGGCAGTTGGGTGGATTGATGTCCTTTTCGACAAAATCCACCCGTTGGCCCGATACCACTGTAGTACCTCTCTGCTGTAGTGGCAGCGTCAAATCTGGCGAAAACTTTACTGGTCCTTTGTGAGATCTAATGTACGGAAAAAAAACGTTTTGCAGGCATTTCTCCTAATACATTTCGGAGTCCATGTTCTTGTTTTTCACAAAAATCGGGGTTTTTCTTCCGCAGCTGCTAATACCTTGCCAGATCAAATACTTTCTTGCCAACTTATCGGCAAAAACGAATTTGAACTTGGCGGGGACATCACCCCGACCAGTGGCTTTGTAAAATTTTTGGCCAGGAAGCCGCCCAAAATCCATCTTCACGTACGTTTCGTCATCCATGAGGATGCATCCGTCGTACTTCGTTAGAACCTTGTTGTATACTTCCGAGCCCGTTCTTTGGCTTTTACATTCTTCTTCAATATCCAGTTTGGTAACTTACTGGCCCGATAAGATCGTATTCCTTCGCGCAGACGAATCCTTCTGACGGTGCACCGGTCGGCTTTGAATTTATTGGCGATGTCATAGTCCGACTGCCCTGGGTTTACCTTGATCGTTCTCAACACCTTCAAATGCAGTTTCCGATCCTAAGGTCCACTATAACGCTTGGTATGAACCTGCCGATCGATAGTATTCATCTCACGGAACCATTTGAGAACGCTGCACACGGACGATTTGACCATCTTTACAGATTTCGCGATTTTTGTACCCGACCACGTCGGGTTTTTGACGTGGGTGTCCAAAATTATTTTCGTCTCGCGGCTTCCATTACGTGTAACTTTTTTGGAACACAACAAACCGTAATGAAATTTTTAGCACTGATAAAGGAAACATTTCCGAACAAAGTACTGTCAAAACATTCCAGATCCGACAACTAGAAGCGCTATGGTGTAATAAACAGTGCGTCTTGATTTTGGGTGATCCATGCTTTATGACATATTAACGCTATATGCATGTTGGGCCGAATGGTAGTAAGACCGAATGGTCGTTAGGCCGAATAACCATTCGGCTTTGCGACCATTCGGCCTATCGTCCATTCGGCCTTACGACCATTCGGCCTAGTGACCATTCGGCCAAATGACCATTCGACCTAACGAACATTTGGCCTAATTACCTTTCGGCTTAATGACCATTTGTCCAAATGACTATCGGCCTAGTAACCATCTGACCTCATGACCATTTGGCCTAGAAACCATTCGACCTAGTGACTATTCGGCCAAACATCCTTTCGGCCTAACAGCCTTCCGCTGGATAATTCGGCCTAACGTCTATCGGCCGAATGACCTCCGGCCGAATGGCTTTCGACCGAATGACCCAGCCTCGAATGAGAGCATCAAGTCGAGCAATTCGAAAGTTTATTGTATTCAAATATCAATTAAACTTTTTCAAATGAGTTCAATTGCAAATCACTTTTATTTCATTTCGTTTGAATTTTATTCTAACAAAACAAATTCCAGTTGCTAATTTGACGACTAAATGGATAAATATTCTCCTCAACAACTAGAGTCACATTTTAACCATAATATACTCATTTCCAGCCACCCAATTATTCACACGCCCAGAGCTCTCCCAAAACGTGTATATGCTGCTGACGGATGATGAGATGCATAATTTTCCTTATCAACATGCTCGTTTCCCCGTTTTTCTCCCGGTAGATATTCTAGAAGACTCCATCTTTTGTCGACTGCAGCATGCTTGGCTTGAGTGCTGATTCAAAATAGAGAAGGTAAAAAAAAATGGCAGCATCAGGTGCTCTAAATGATGACGACGATCTTCCTTCCAAACCCACGAAGGCCGACGCTGATGTTTTCTAACTAGTCAGGTGGTTACTGATGCATACACTTAAAGTGAAGCGAAAACTCAAGGAACCTCAAATGTGCCATTAATGGAAACAGTGGGAAAATTTGAAAGAATTGTTTTTGAAGATAACTTGATTTTATTTAGAAGTGCCTTTGGTTGAAATTTTTGAGGTAATATTCCAAAAAAAAAGGTTTGAACGGAATTATTATGACCACTTGAAGTAACTCAGATCACTGTGCCGATCTCGACACAGCAGTGGAAAATGAGGTGTGGAAACGACACTAAATCATAGTTGATTAACATTGTCGTGAGCCCCCCGAAAGAACAAGCGCAAGTGCATGCCTTCACACAAGTTTTCGAAAAACGGAGCAAGTTTTTGAGCGAAGCATTTAGTGGAAAAGTTGTTGCATACATATCATGTGATAGGTGGCAGTTTACCTGCAGTGAGGAGACTTTGTTCCTTTCGTAAGAATAGCTAGTAGGAGGAAAGACGAGGGTTGTGTGTATGTTCGCCTGTTTTCCCAAAACGCTTGTGCCCCTCGAATGAGGAAAATATGTCTTCTGCCTTGAAGAAGAGCTTCTTACTGGCGCTCGCTGGCACCTTATGGAACCTATTTTGATGCGGTTGGAACAGCTTACAGAGGTTTCCCGAAAAATAAAAATTGCAACATGTGTTGCCACGCTCGTTTTCACTAATTGAGCTGCAAGATGATGGATGAATTAGTTATGCCACTGTAAGAAAGTAAGTAGCTTACTTCCTGTTTCTCTGAGAGAGATTAATTTGGGGAAACCACTCGAAATTTAGAATAAAATTTAAAATCTAGAAAATGAGAAACAATGTTTCCTGTTTGTTTATGATTGATAAAAAAAATTAAAAACGCTTCTGGCCTTTTTTCCCGTAGCTCAAACCATCCTGTTTCGATACATCAAAAACACGCACCGCACATTCAAGTGTGCTCATTGAGTTGATGAATGTAACGAAAAATTGAGCTTCACTTTCAAACATTCATTCGGTCGTTACGCCATCAAATATTCCGCACCCCGAGCTTATCCAAATTGTTTTCCATGTCAGGTCCAGCCAGTCAGAGTGTATCAACAACGAAGCATCAATTGCAGGAAAAAAAACCAAAAAGTGAAAAAAAAAAACTGAAATATATTTATCCGGCAACCGCTTTTCATTTTAGAATGGAATCTGTTGCAAAAACTCTCCTCTAAACTTTGGTACTGTGCGGATTAATACTAAAAAAAAGTTTGGCATTTTGCTTTAGACTTGAACATTCAACATATCATTCTGTAGTGTGAAATTGAAACAGCTGGAAAATTGCTGTTTTGGCACTCTTTGGAGTTGGGTATTTACGCATCATAACTGTGGGGTTCTTTAAAAAAAAACTGAGCTGAGGACTGGGAGAAGATCAGAGGAAAATTATTTCACCACATTCATTGCCTTTCACTTGGTTGAAACTGAAAGCGATTAACAATCGTTCTCGAAAGTTGATGAACTGTTGGAAGTTTATCGATTGAAGTGGATTTTGGGGATTTGAAAAAATAAATAAACGTCTTTTCAATTTAATCGAGTTTCATTTGTCAATTGAATAGTTTTGTTAAAATTTTGAAACGATACTTCAAAGAAACAGACAATAACGCATGTTTCAGTAGATTTTTGCTAAAGACTGTATGCACAGCACAGTAAATAAAAATTGCATTGCCTAAACACAGGCGTTAAACTTACATATATGCCATTAATAAAGAGACCTAACTGAGGACTCCAAATTAAAAACATTTTAGAACTGATAAACTGATGAAACTCTCTAGGCAAATGATTGAAAAATAACAAAAATTACGAAAATTACAAAATAACAAAAATTACAAAAATTACAAAAATTACAAAAATTACAAAATTACAAAAATTACAAAAATTACAAAAATTACAAAAATTACAAAAATTACAAAAATTACAAAAATTACAAAAATTACAAAAATTACAAAAATTACAAAAATTACAAAAATTACAAAAATTACAAAAATTACAAAAATTACAAAAATTACAAAAATTACAAAAATTACAAAAATTACAAAAATTACAAAAATTACAAAAATTACAAAAATTACAAAAATTACAAAAATTATAAAAATTACAAAAATTACAAAAATTACAAAAATAACAAAAATTACAAAAATTACAAAAATAACAAAAATTACAAAAATTACAAAAATTACAAAAATTACAAAAATTACAAAATTACAAAAATTACAACAAATTACAAAAAAAAAAACAAAAATTACGAAAATTACAAAATTACAAAAATTACAAAAATTACAAAAATTACAAAAATTACAAAAATTACAAAAATTACAAAAATTACAAAAATTACAAAAATTACAAAAAATACAAAAATTACAAAAATTACAAAAATTACAAAAATTACAAAAATTACAAAAATTACAAAAATTACAAAAATTACAAAAATTACAAAAATTACAAAAATTACAAAAATTACAAAAATTACAAAAATTACAAAAATTACAAAAATTACAAAAATTACAAAAATTACAAAAATTACAAAAATTACAAAAATTACAAAAATTACAAAAATTACAAAAATTACAAAAATTACAAAAAATACAAAAATTACAAAAATTACAAAAATTACAAAAATTACAAAAATTACAAAAATTACAAAAATTACAAAAATTACAAAAATTACAAAAATTACAAAAATTACAAAAATTACAAAAATTACAAAAATTACAAAAATTACAAAAATTACAAAAATTACAAAAATTACAAAAATTACAAAAATTACAAAAATTACAAAAATTACAAAAATTACAAAAATTACAAAAATTACAAAAATTACAAAAATTACAAAAATTAAGAAAATTACAAAAATAACAAAAATAACAAAAATGACAAAAATTACAAAAATTACAAAAATTACAAAAATGACAAAAATAACAAAAATTACAAAAATTACAAAAATTACAAAAATTACAAAAATTACAAAAATTACAAAAATTACAAAAATTACAACAAAAATTACAAAAATTACAAAAATTACAAAAATTACAAAAATTACAAAAATTACAAAAATTAAAAAAATTACAAAAATTACAAAAATTACAAAAATTACAAAAATTTCAAAAATTACAAAAATTACAAAAATTACAAAAATTACAAAAATTACAAAAATTACAAAAATTACAAAAATTACAAAAATTACAAAAATTACAAAAATTACAAAAATTACAAAAATTACAAAAATTACAAAAATTACAAAAATTACAAAAATTACAAAAATTAAGAAAATTACAAAAATAACAAAAATAACAAAAATGACAAAAATTACAAAAATTACAAAAATTACAAAAATGACAAAAATAACAAAAATTACAAAAATTACAAAAATTACAAAAATTACAAAAATTACAAAAATTACAAAAATTACAAAAATTACAACAAAAATTACAAAAATTACAAAAATTACAAAAATTACAAAAATTACAAAAATTACAAAAATTACAAAAATTACAAAAATTACAAAAATTACAAAAATTACAAAAATTACAAAAATTACAAAAATTACAAAAATTACAAAATTTGCAAAAATTACAAAAATTACAAAAATTACAAAAATTACAAAAATTACAAAAATTACAAAAATTACAAAAATTACAAAAATTACAAAAATTACAAAAATTACAAAAATTACAAAAATTACAAAAATTACAAAAATTACAAAAATTACAAAAATTACAAAAATTACAAAAATTACAAAAATTACAAAAATTACAAAAATTACAAAAATTACAAAAATTACAAAAATTACAAAAATTACAAAAATTACAAAAATTACAAAAATTACAAAAAAAAACAAAAATTACGAAAATAACAAAAATTACAAAAATTACAAAAATTACAAACATTACAAAAATTACAAAAATTACAAAAATTACAAAAATTACAAAAATTACAAAATTACAAAAATTACAAAAATTACAAAAATTACAAAAATTACAAAAATTACAAAAATTACAAAAATTACAAAAATTACAAAAATTACAAAAATTACAAAAATTACAAAAATTACAAAAATTACAAAAATTACAAAAATTACAAAAATTACAAAAATTACAAAAATTACAAAAATTACAAAAATTACAAAAATTACAAAAATTACAAAAATTACAAAAATTACAAAAATTACAAAAATTACAAAAATTACAAAAATTACAAAAATTACAAAAATTACAAAAATTACAAAAATTACAAAAATTACAAAAATTACAAAAATTACAAAAATTACAAAAATTACAAAAATTACAGAAATTACAAAAAATAAAAAAATTACAAAATTTACAAAAATTACAAAAATGACAAAAATTACAAAAATGACAAAAATTACAAAAATGACAAAAATTACAAAAATTACAAAAATTACAAAAATTACAAAAATTACAAAAATTACAAAAATTACAAAAATTACAAAAATTACAAAAATTACAAAAATTACAAAAATTACAAAAATTACAAAAATTACAAAAATTACAAAAATTACAAAAATTACAAAAATTACAAAAATTACAAAAATTACAAAAATTACAAAAATTACAAAAATTACAAAAATTACAAAAATTACAAAAATTACAAAAATTACAAAAATTACAAAAATTACAAAAATTACAAAAATTACAAAAATTACAAAAATTACAAAAATTACAAAAATTACAAAAATTACAAAAATTACAAAAATTACAAAAATTACAAAAATTACAAAAATTACAAAAATTACAAAAATTACAAAAATTACAAAAATTACAAAAATTACAAAAATTACAAAAATTACAAAAATTACAAAAATTACAAAAATTACAAAAATTACAAAAATTACAAAAATTACAAAAATTACAAAAATTACAAAAATTACAAAAATTACAAAAATTACAAAAATTACGAAAATTACAAAAATTACAAAAATTACAAAAATTACAAAAATTACAAAAATGACAAAAATTACAAAAATTACAAAAATTACAAAAATTGCAAAAATTACAAAAATTACAAAAAATACAAAAATTACAAAAATTACAAAAATAACAAAAATTACAAAAATTACAAAAGTTACAAAAATTACAAAAATTACAAAAATTACAAAAATTACAAAAATTACAAAAATTACAAAAATTACAAAAATTACAAAAATTACAAAAATTACAAAAATTACAAAAATTACAAAAATTACAAAAATTACAAAAATTACAAAAATTACAAAAATTACAAAAATTACAAAAATTACAAAAATTACAAAAATTACAAAAATTACAAAAATTACAAAAATTACAAAAATTACAAAAATTACAAAAATTACAAAAATTACAAAAATTACAAAAATTACAAAAATTACAAAAATTACAAAAATTACAAAAATTACAAAAATTACAAAAATTACAAAAATTACAAAAATTACAAAAATTACAAAAATTACAAAAATTACAAAATTACAAAAATTACAAAAATTACAAAAAATACAAAAATAACAAAAATTACATAAATTACAAAAATTACAAAAATTACAAAAATTACAAAAATTACAAAAATTACAAAAATTACAAAAATTACAATAAATTACAAAAATTACAAAAATTACAAAAATTACAAAAATTACAAAAATTACAAAAATTACAAAAATTACAAAAATTACAAAAATTACAAAAATTACAAAAATTACAAAAATTACAAAAATTACAAAAATTACAAAAATTACAAAAATTACAAAAATTACAAAAATTACAAAAATTACAAAAATTACAAAAATGACAAAAATGACAAAAATGACAAAAATGACAAAAATTACAAAAATTACAAAAATTACAAAAATTACAAAAATTACAAAAATTACAAAAATTACAAAAATTACAAATATTACAAAAATTTCAAAAATTACAAAAATTACAAAAATAACAAAAATTACATAAATTACAAAAATTACAAAAATTACAAAAATTACAAAAATTACAAAAATTACAAAAATTACAAAAATTACAAAAATTACAATAAATTACAAAAATTACAAAAATTACAAAAATTACAAAAATTACAAAAATGACAAAAATGACAATAATTACAAAAATTACAAAAATTACAAAAATGACAAAAATGACAAAAATTACAAAAATTAAAAAAATTACAAAAATTACAAAAATTACAAAAATTACAAAAATTACAAAAATTACAAAAATTACAAAAATTACAAAAATTACAAAAATTACAAATATTACAAAAATTTCAAAAATTACAAAAATTACAAAAATTACAAAAATGACAAAAATGACAAAAATGACAAAAATGACAAAAATGACAAAAATGACAAAAATGACAAAAATGACAAAAATGACAAAAATGACAAAAATGACAAAAATGACAAAAATGACAAAAATGACAAAAATTACAAAAATTACAAAAATGACAAAAATGACAAAATACATAAATCGTCATTTAGTTATTGTTTTATACAGTCTTGAAATTTTTTAAAAATCTTCATTCTATTAAATTTTTATATTTTTGAATATTTTTTCGGGATTTTAATTGTTTGGTATGATTCATCATAATTAAATTTTTATTTTTTCCTTAGTATTTTTAATAGCTATTTTGTTTTGCTTTAGTAAATAATAAATGGGTCCTCCTTGTTAAAATGTAGTTCAAGAGTGTTTGAAGCAATGCCGAAAAATCCGGATGTTTAATAAAAACTCTGACTTGCCCTTTAAAATGATCTATTATTCAAATAAAGCATTTGGTTTTACAAATATGTCCCTGATGGATATATTTAGTGATTTTTCAAAAATAACAATAGATTTCGACGCTCTATGAATTTTAAAATATTTCCCTGAAAAAATGAGGACAAAATTCAAAATATCATATATTTTGCAATGCTAGCTAGTATTCTAAACTGATATTCTTTTCTAAAAGTAAATGAGAAATTTTTCACTCACTCAACACTTCACTCAAATAAAATTTATCTGGTTCTTGAAAATTCAAAAATTACAATTCTATGTTCTAGGAATTAAAATCTCCAAACATCATTGAACATAGTCTGAGCCTAATTGAACTACACAAAACACCGAAATTCAGCATTGTGTATTTCCGAATTCACTGGACCAAAAGGTACAAATTTAGTGACATTGAGCCACCGAAAACGTTGTGTGTTCAATTTTGTAGAGTTTCGTGATTAATTTTATATCATTTGAGTTTATTCCGAACTGCCTTAGCAATTGGTAAACAAGCATTTGTAAGTATTATGAAGGTGTTTGGTATTCTTTATGATCTAGAAAACTTTTTAAAACCGTCGAAATACCCAATGTAAGTCCAAAGCATCAAACTCTAAACAAAAACGAAAACGATTTTAAAATAAAATTAAAAGTAGTCTTACAAATTTTTGCAACCATGTTTTACGTTTATAGGAGTTCAGTACTGGGTTTAAAAATAAGAAACATGCCACATTCCCCTTAACAGAAAAAAAATCGAAAAATATTGAAAAAAGTAATCAATCTTACCCCGGATTACGGTACTGACTTTAGACAGTAATGTCATTGATACGCTATAACTGACAAAAGAATTTATGTGAAAGCTTTCAATTTGAAAGCAATGCTGTGAAATTAAATATCTAAATCCTAGAATCTATAGAGGGAAAAAATTATAGATGCTCTTAAAAGAACTGCCAATCTCTCAATAATGTCAAATTGACTTGATAAGGGTTAAGGAATGTAAAATGAGGAGGAAATGGGAACAAATGTTTGGGCCACTTTATTCCACAGGAATAAAAGAATGGCCATTTTTTAAAAAATAAAATTCAAAAGCTCAGATCTATACTGGGAATAGTTGAAAAGATTGTTTATTATAATAATGAAAGATATATGGTATCTTAGTTTAAAATATATTCTTTTGTATAACAGAATTTAAAGAACTAAGCCAAATATTCAGATTTTTTTAAGTTCCGAATTAACATAATTAAAAAAAACAACAATTTTTTATTGTTTCGATTATAGGCGCTTTAACATCTTTATGTCATTCGCGACTTATATCAACGATGCAGATGGCGGACAGTCATTGAAAAACTTATCCGATACAACTGTTGTTTACTCTTGGGATCGAACTCACATACATGTGGATTTTGTCGTTTGCGCGTCTACCGGACCGAGAAACCTAAATCAGAAACGGAATATTAATGTCTTACCTTTCGTTACGCGCCATAGGCTTGTGATACCAGCCGGGATGCAGTCATAAAAATTATATTCTTTCTTGTCCCCGGTGTCAACTTCGAAAAAAAAACTTCGGTGGCATAAGCATAAAACCGTTTCATCCCAACAACAACGGTGGACTTGCATAGGGGGTTTGGATCAACCATTTTATTAGACACCGTAATTGAGGAAGATTTTTATCGTTTTACCGTTAAAGGCAGACGAGTTAGTGTGGAGTAAGCTCAATTTCCTCCCGCGGTGTCATCTCCGACGTTGATGTTGGGTAGGGGTTCGCCTGAAAGTAGCCTATTCGAAACCATAATAAGGTTATCCCATAAAAGTAATCTTTCAGATTACGGTTAAAGTCAAGTCAAATTTACCTCCCTAGTAAATGGGTATGCATGACTACACCCGTTCATTGCTGGAACGAATCACACGGTTCTGCCGATAGCCAGCATCTCTGATTGGGAAAGCCATTAATCACCGGTGGAAAACCGAGCCCACACTTGATTTAATCAATATTGAGTTAGCGAAACATTAGAATCCACCAAACAGCCGCCAACCGAACCCAGCTACCGAATTCTAACCGAAATTTCCTCTCCCTACCATTTTGGGGCGGGTTTTCCATTGAATGATGGCAGATGCCAACATATCATCGAGCCAACGAACGACTGCATGAACCAAATGAAGAGAGCTCGATTCAGCGAACCATTGCAAATAAGGCGGTTGAGCTGATGCATTATCGTATGCTCGTAACGCTAGAACAGAGACCTGCTGCTATTGCTGCTTTTTGGTGTGGGTGCAGGAGGTTTGGCAGGGATTCCGCGATATGTCTAGCAACGCAACACCCTAACTTGGTTGCGGTTCATTAGCGATCCGGGTCCTACCACCAGCAGCTGCAGCGTCTGTGAAATTCGCAAAGGTTCGTCGGTTTTTACCGAAACCTCTGGTTTCACGGGAGAAGCGATGTCGGATAGAGAACATCCTCCCTCGGCGGCCATTTCCCCTTAGTCGTGCAAGTCAATGCTGCAAACCTCAAATGGGATCATGTTTCGTCTAGTTCCTGTGATGATGGAGGCGTTTGTGCCTCAGCCCGTTATGATATATTGCTTTCGGTGTCGGTTAAATGTTGGTGAAAAAGTTGTTATCCAAGCTCATTCGAACAATGTATATTGTTCCTAGTGTTAAACTGCCAAATATGAAGCAAAAAACTTTTGAGTTTTGGATAAAACACAGTTTGATATCAAATTGAGATAGCAATCCAGACTGAGAAGCTCAAAACCAATCAAATAATCAGCAGCAGCCGCCTTACAAATCTGCGCTTCCTAAGCCAATTCCGTCTTTTTCCACCGGAAGCTATAACCGTTAGGGATATTTCCCCCCATTGAACTTATAGAGAGCGAGCCACTTGATGCATTCCTTCTGAGTGCTCAAGAAGTTCGTCGATTAAATATCGACGATTTTCCCGCCTCATTTTGAATAAAAAGAACACAAAATTGTTAAACAGGAAAAATTAGGAGATATGTTCAATAACTGATGATTAAATTAACACTCCAAACGACTTTCTTAATTTTAAAAGTTTTAAAATTCATAGTACTTACAAATACACATAACACTTACTGAACAGTAACGGGTATTTGGAAAATGATTAACGTCAACGAAAAATGAAACGGAAGCTGGTAAGGATGGGTAACCAACACCTTGGCTGAATAAGGTCTTTCCACCTACAACTACGAGAGTGACTAGACGATAGTCAAGCGTTCTAGTTAAACTTATTCTTAAATTACGTGGAATAAACCTATAAAAGTTATCAAGTGGAAAGAAAATAATTCGTTGATAAGATCTACGAAGTCAAGTGAGTGTTCGACATCTATAATTCGCGATTTCGAAACTATTTTTTGACAGGTCATGTGTGTGCAAGAAAATGTAAACAAACGGGTGGAAATACAAGCATCTAATAAATCATTATTTTCTTTTAGTTGGTTAGGATTTTCAGAAAATGGCGGGTACAAATTTGAAGTAGAAGGTTCAGTGATTATTGTGAGCTATAGGAGAAAATGTGTATGTGCCGTGAAGCATCGAAGATCGACAACAAAAAAGGTCAATTTTTTACTACTCCAAAAACCATTTTGAGTATTTCACATATTTTTGAATGAAAACTCGAGCCAAATGCACATTTTCAATTGCAGTTTTTTAAAAGAGTAGTCAATTAACGTTCCTTTAAAATTTGGGAATGACCCAACTATTGGTAAGCTAGAATTTTTTATTCGAAAAAACATAAATTTTTGCTATTTTCTATTCGGTTTCCTTCTGCAGCTGCATACAATCAGGCGTAATAATTTTAAAGCTGGAAGGCGGATTTGGATATTTGATGGTGGTTGAAATGAAAAAAAAAATTATATCCTTGGATTACTACACAGTTCAATGGTTATAACATGTTTTGTATTTTTATCGGACCTCATGATCTAATTTTTTTTTGGGAAATTTTATTGAAAATTATATTTATACAACCATAGCCGTAGACAATTTTAAATTAAAACTTAACATTTTATACTGTCTTAGGCTGAAACTAAACCAAATCCAATAGTTATAGTTTAAAGTAACAACGAGAAAGTCGTTATTTTATACAGACCAACGAGAAGCGCACAAAGTTTAATATAAAGATATAATAAAAAATATAGATAATTGAAAAAAAATTAAAAGTTGAGAAAATGGACGAAAAGATTGATTCACATAGGGCCGTTCAGATACCACGTGGACAGAAAAATGAGATTTTTGACCCCCTCCTCCCCCTCCGTGGCCAAGCGTGGACATTTGGCAAACCCCTACCTCCCTCCCCGGATGTCCACGTAGACAGATTTGAAATGGGTTTTTTTTAATCTAATTTGTAATAATTATAATTCTTATTAATTTCTAAATTATCATATTTATAGCTTGCTTTCAAATGGCTACTAGTTGCTCAAACTTAAACTGGAAAGCTTTGCAATTTTCAGATTTTGATTGAAACATCCTAATATTTATTCACCTTTATAAAATATTTTGAGAATAAGAATGTCCACGTGGACATTACCCAAGCCCCTACCCCCCACTCCGTGGACATTTCCATACCCCCTCCTCCCCCCTAAGTTGTCCAGGTGGTATCTGAACGGCCCCATGTTAGTTTTCTCTGACCGAGTGACTATTTTAAAATGGAACTATCAGATAGAATTGACTCTCCTACCAGGCTAATTTATTTAAATTTAATTGAAAACGAACTCCAATTTTTCAAAGGAGTGTTTTTTTTTTCATAATCATTTGGATTTATGAAAACTTAACTCGAAGCAATGTAAAGTCGTCTATAATTTATCGTTCACCTAGAATGTTGCTCACGCAACATAGTACTATTTACCCCAGATGGCAGCAGCGCAGCTTCGAAACAGCGGATTAAATAGTTATCCCATCCTAACCAAAGTTCCCACTTAGACCAAGCCCACCAATGGTTGCTAAACCTCGAATCGAGTACTTTCAGCAACATATCTATCAACCCATCATCGCACCAACAGTCGCTAACTTGATTCGAGAAATAGCATTCGAGCAGTAGGTTGTTACAGGATGCGTTTAGACCAAGCCCACCGCAAGTTGCTATTTCGGTCGGTATTTTAGATGTTTTGATTGGTTGCGTTTTTATCTACTTACTTATTTTCGCACCCATTGTCGCGATCCAGGTTGGTATTTGTGTTTGTTTATTTTCTGAAGGCGACGACCGGCTGCGTTGCTACCGGGTTGCTACATAAACGCATCTTGTAATAACCTACTGCTCGAATGCTATTTCTCGAATCAAGTTAGCGACTGTTGGTGCGATGATGGGTTGATAGATATGTTGCTGAATGTACTCGATTCGAGGTTTAGCAACCATTGGTGGGCTTGGTCTGTAGCAATCTGGTAGAAACGCAGCTAGTCGTCGCTACGAGAAAATAAACAAACACAAATACCAACCTGGATGGCAACAATGGGTGTGAAAATTAGTAAATAGATAAAAACGCAACCAATCAAACCATCTAAAATACCGACCGAAATAGCAACGCCCGGTGGGCTTGGTCAGGACTCAAAAGTTTCTGGGCAGAGACGGCCAAGTGACCCTAAAAACTAACGGTTCGGTGAGCCAAAGCCTTGGCTTATTCGGAATCATAAGCGTCGTGTTCTTTAATCTAACTGTACACGGCATCCATTTTGCACGTGGGGGCCGGTAGTCAAAACTCCGGATCTCCAGCCAGTTGTCGTATTCCGCTAGTTGAGTCCACAAAGTTGCAGGTACGAAGCAATGGACTCAACGCACCCGCGGATCAAGCCGGCGCAGCAAGGTTGCGGAAGAATCCTTGAACGTGACCAACATAGGCCAAAACCAAGAAGGCTTAGCAAACATTCCGTCCCAAGAGCTCAAGCGCGGAGTTAGCGTTTTCCATACCCGTTACAACCGGCCGGTACCAGCGACAGCAGCAGTAAGTCTTTATAATACACTAGCTGACCCGGCAAACTTCGTTAAGCCTTTGAATTTCGCAAACATAATGAACATGTAAATAAGCAGAAAATAGGTTCATAATTATTTGCACTCATGAAACTGGATTGTTACCTTCAAACGGAGTGAATCGACACAGTTTTTTGACTATTTTAGTAATACTTCTGTCATTACCTAGTGCCTACTTCTATCATTACCTTCTGTCATTACCTAGTGCCTACCTCCAGGGGCAAAAATTTTCGAAGAAGATTGACTTTCAACAAAACTGGAAAGCGAATATCTTCTGGGATAAAGTTAAAAATCTGTTTTCTTCCGTTTTACATTTTTTTCACATTTACAGAGGATCCTTGACACCGATATGTTCAATTTCTATTAACCCCAAGATAAGTGCCAAAATGTGTTGTCATTTTAAGCAGTTTTGATCAACTGGCTTTCATTTTTCGCCAAAACCATGTTTGAAATTTTCTTTATCGTATAGGTACCAAATTTGTAGAAATGGCACAACACTTTTCATGGTATGAAATTTCGCGATTTTTTTATGCTGCAAATATATCAAATTCAATATCAACAAATTTTCATATACCATTCTGTTTTTCGTTATCTATCATGCATTTGATATGTTCTCTGTATTAGATAATCTCCTCTTAATTTTTATAATCATCTTTTTTATATCGACTTTAACTTTATCATATTTATCGAGAAATGGATGCTTAAGCACTGAACAAAGAAAATTAGAACATTCAATATATGTGTATGTACATGGAATTTTTATTCACAACAATTTCAAATCAAACGGTTATGAAATCTTTTTTTTACTTTGAGATCTTGAATTCAAAATCAGAAATGAAATTCAAAAAAGTCTTTGCAAATCTAATTCAGTTTTCATTATCTCTGTTTTGGATCTTGAATCATATTTTCGTCGAGACTAAAATTTTTATTTTCCAAGCTTCTTGTATTTGAAGATGTTATTTAACCAATTATCTGTTCTTGATTTCTGATACTGAGTGTTGGATCAAATTATGAATTTAATTTTTACAAAGTCAACCCTATTTATATCCTTAATTTTGTTTAGTTTTTTAGCACCTTAGTATGAAAGGAAGAAGTAGATAGTATCTAATATTTCCTTGGTTTTCAGATGAAATGCACATATAATTATATAGTTAATATCATTCTATTCTCGAACTACTTCATTACATTCTTGACGTTTACAAAAACCAAGTAAATCAATTTATGGTCGTCTTATTCTATTAATTAAAAATTAGACGTTCTCTTGGTGTTATACCATAAATATGAACAAAAGATTCTTTAATGGAATATTTCATTGTTATCTGTTCAGTTGTTTTGGATATGTCAAAACTTCCACAGTCATACGTAGAATATTATTTTTCTTGAATAATATGACAATCTTTCATTTAACCGGAAAATATACAAAACAAAATAACGGAGTAAATAAAAGAGATCAGAATTTTTCCCGCGCTTATCCTAGTCAGGCAAATTTATTCTATCTAAAAACCTAACAATATCCGGGCATTTGATTTCAAAATTGTCAATCCAAAATCCGGGCAATACCAAGCAAATTTGGGCTAAATTCAGAAACTACTAAAAAAAAATCAAACGAAAAGCACTTTAAAATTTTTTTTTCTTCGAAACACATCAGTAATTTTGAATCGTATTTTAAGCATCCAGAATTCGTGCATGATTATTATGTTAAAAGTTGCTCAAAGAATTTCGTATTAGTACGCAAAATTTAAAAAAAATTAACTTAATAAGAGATTTTGTTTTTATTTGGCAAATAAAGGACTAAATCCGGAAAATTCAGGTTTTTTTTTATCAAAATCCGGAAAACCGGGCTGGACGACTTGACCGGTCCCTTTAAATTTTGTTTTATCAATTACCCGGTCAAGTCCGGGTAAAACCGGGCAATCCGGTTAGTTTTGGGTAAATTAGCTTAAAAAATGTTAAAGTTGCCTTGATGCTGAAGCAAAAATGACAATTTTAGAAAATAGGTATACTCCATGCCGGCTTATTGCGTTTCTTTTTTTTCACCCCATATGGAAGGTGAACAATTACATCTAAGTAGG
This sequence comes from Uranotaenia lowii, assembly GCF_029784155.1. NCBI lineage: Eukaryota > Metazoa > Arthropoda > Insecta > Diptera > Culicidae > Uranotaenia > Uranotaenia lowii. The sequence goes on from NC_073692.1 coordinate 38,506,739, forward strand.
GTAGGTGTACCCTCCTCCGTCGTATCCCTCTGATTCGTCGCAATTTAAGAATGCATGTTTAAGAGCCGAAAAATCAGTTTCCCCTTTAATTGGCTACTCCACATGATAAACTTAAGCTTGTGAATTTATTTTCTATCACAAATTTGTCACTTTTAAAACTATTTCTTAATTTATTTGATATTGAAATCGCGAAGTGAATTGAATTATTGACGCACTCCGCCATATTGTAAAACGAACTTAGTGATCCCCACAACGTGTTTCTTTGTTTTATCGCTTCCTGTCAATGCATATAACGATCAAAATCATAAAATTCGACAGAAAAGTGTTGAAATAAAATTAGAAAAATGATTTCAAACTAATCGGAACTATATAAATTTGTCAATATTCGATTGAAATCGAATCGCTCGGGCCCCATAATTCGTCGTAATTTTGCGACAGGAATAGGAAACCGTTTTGCAAGAATTGGAATTAGACCGGTTCATTTTTACTATTTTTTGCTGAACACAGTCGGACTCATAGAGAATGAACACAATGGATTTCCAAGTAATCACAACACAATACAGTAATTTTGTTTATTTTGAAGCTAGGAACTTGATGCGCTGGGAGATAAGTGCAAAAAGTCTATTTATATTGATAAATTACTTGAATGTATTCAGCATTGCTTATAATGCATGGTTTCAAATGAACAAAGAATTGATGGATTTTTTAGCTTAGTGGTTGGTGTTTTACAAATTATTTACTTACAGTATCGTGCATAATTTAATAAACGTTTGAGTGCACGCAAGAATATCTCCAACTTTACACATTTCTAACGTTCAACTCCAATGAAATTGTTTTTTCAAAATTATTTCATATTTTAATATTTGATTATTTTTGTTTCTATTATCTGATGACACTAAACCTTTCTCAAGTGTTTGGAACTTGAGATACATCAATTATTTGAAAATTAGACTTTTTAAGCTTCTTGCATTCGAACTGCAATATCGCACATACGACCAAACGCTTTATTCTACAGAATGGTCACTGAGAGATCCTTGAAAACTAAAACTTAAACTTCTCCAGTTTTCAGAAATTCTCTAAATGGGGATCAACTAGAGGAAAAAATTTCAATTCCTGGACCGAAAACCTCGATGTTTATTGAATCTTTTTTTGAAAAACGAACACACACATATAGGATCTCAGTGAAACTTCATGTTTCTTTAAAGAGATCTAAATTCTACTTAAGACTAAAGCGTACATCTTCTAAGGATATAATGGCTAGCATCTTATTAATGCTAACACCACCAACCCATAGAAAGAGTACTATGTATGCCGTGACCGAGACTCGATCTCATGACCTCTGGCTTAGAAGACTTGAACGCTATCCTCTAGGCCACGGTCGGCGGCGAATCTTTACGATGCATGGAAAAACGATGAAAAAAAAATCCTGTTGAAGGTCAAAATGACAAGAGAATTTGGATGAATGAATCATTTTAGCTTTGAAATAAGAATCCATAAGTCTCTGGTTTGGATCTCAATACAAGTTTGGATAAAAAATCGGTAGATCTGATTTTTTGTACATATAGTCGTTCAAATTCAACAAAATCAAACCCGCTTATATTCTGATTTCTACCATATAAGTTTTAATACTTGACTCATGTTTGCTGCATTTTTATAAATTCTCAGTGAATTTTCAACAAAAGATGTTTTGTCGTTTTTGACATATTACAATTTGAATGAAAAAAGTCGAAAAGTTTAATTTCAGTTGGATTACTCTACGTCATTTCCCAAAAATTTGAACCCAAACAACGAAATGTTAGAATAACGAAGCGTCAATTTCCGAAAAAAAAACATTTTTGCAAAAACTTTTATTGCTCGCAAAAAAAAACTTGAATAGATGAGCTGAACCAATCTAATGCGCATTACACGCATCAACGTGGCTTTGCTTTGTGTCGATATCCTTCGCCAGGGTTCCCACATGCATAAGAATACACATGTTGACAAAACGCAAGTGTGATTCTGCCTCTCCTCAAATGTCTTACTATTCAGTCTCATTGCGTAGAAAAACATATAGTACTATTAAAAATGTTGATGTTCTATAAATATATGCAATTGCTTTGTAAATTTGTGCCATGTAATTTGTGAAAAATGTCTGTTTGAATGTTATAAAATCTTATTTTACGGACAATTCCTGGATCAAGGCAGCCCAGTCCGTTGGAGAGTGTGTTGGTACAAAATACATTTGCAGGGTGGATTCAATTTGTAAGGTCTAATATTGTGCTGCCTGCAATTGCCTTAGCCAAGCAATGGTACCTAGTTACAAAAACGCTACCTTGGGATTTCTTGGCAAGTCCATTTTATTGCGACTCAGATCTCATTCGAACTTTGCAGTTATCCTGCGCGGTTGATCCGTGCGAAGTAAATAATCGTATTTGTATGAACCGCAACCGCAAAATTTCAAATCTATCCCTCATGAGGGAGGAATAGTTCCAGACAATTTCGGTAGAATTGAACAGAAGATATAATACTTTGCTGCCTGCAGATGCATTAGCCAAGCAATGGTAGACCTGTTTAGAATAAAGCTATCCTAGTTTCATAGCTTATTGCGACTGGTTACTCGAGAGAACTTCTGCTGTTATCCTGCGCGGTTGATCCGTTCGATGTTAGCTGATGCTAGTTGCATTAACCGCAACCGCAAAATTTTAAATGTATTTCTGAAGAGGGTGGAATAAATTGAGACAATTCCGGTCTCCTTGTACGACGGAATTAGGAACCTGGTACGACAATGGAGGAACTTGAATGAGAAAAATAAATCATAAATTGACTCAAAAGTACATAATGGATTGATCTATTTCCTTCATAGTTTCATAAAACAGTATTAGAAATATAGTTCAATTACTAAACATCAGTTTTAAAACAACGTGGAAGGCAATTCTATTGAAATAATGAAAAAAGCTTCCTTAAGCCGTTGTCTTAGGTACACTTACCCTATCTATTTTACGGTGCCACGTGAAAAGTACACTTGCAACGAAAATGGGCGCCAAAACTTCCTATAGAGAGATGGATGAACATCAGTAAGCCTTGATTGCTTTTGGCGCCTTCCTGTTCTGCGTGATTCGAATGAAAAAAAAATGGAAATTGGGTGCCTTGGCTTTTATTTGATACGAGTAAAAACTACAAATTAATTTTCAAATTCCACAAAAACATTTTCGAAATTATCTCTCCGTTGTGTTATTCTTCGCGTGAAGACGAACACAACAAAAAAATCGCATGCAAATCGGATGATCCAGTGAAGAGTTTTGCGTGTTCGTACATTTCTGTATGGTCTGTCTCTCTCCCTGTTTTATATATATATAGATAACAAATTTAATATAAAATCTTAAGTATTTTCATTTGGATATCCGACCAGCCTCCTAAAGCGAAAGCCGACCTTGAGCACAAGTGGTTCTCAAGCTCTAGCTGGCTCATCAAAAGAGCCCCATACGGTTGCCGTGGCTTGACCAGCAACTAGGGGCTATTATCGACCTCCCTCAGAGCGTGAAAGTAATAAAGGTTAAATCATAACAAACAATAAGCAGCAGCAGCCTTAAAAATCAGCGCGTCCTAAGCCAACTGCGTCTTTTTCCACCAAAAGAACAAATCAAAACAAACCACAAATCCAAATAATAACAAACAACCGCAGTAGTCTTGAAAATTGGCGCTTCAGCTAATTCCGTCCTTTTCCATCGGAAGAACAAATCAAAACAATCAGCAGCAGCAGCCTTAAAAATCTGCGCTCTCTGTACTTATTCTACCAACCACGCCATTGCCATTGTCGTGATTTTAAGATTCTTACGAACAGGGTAGGTAAAACCCGCCCGCCACGCTTGACCCGACTAGTTTTGTTTCATTTCATCAAACAACCGGCACCGTACTCAATTGACGGAGCCTCACTACTCACATGACGGATAAAGCACGTCAAATGAAACATTTCTCCGTCATGCGACTGGCGAAGCTCCTACACATGGTCAAATTTCTCCTGAGAGTGACTGACAAAGCTCTTCACACTTCGTTCGGCTGCTGACACTGTCAGCCTGACAGCAGGTACAACTAATTGAACGACTTGCTGGCAGCGAGCAACAGTAATAATAAAAGCGTTTTTTTTTTCTTCATTCGGTCGTTTCAATGCAATTGGTGAATGCTTGACTAGGAATTTTTTTTAGCTTCAAACGACTGGGGAATGAGTGACAGGCAAACGAAGTGACTGGCGTAGAAGGAACAGTCGATGACTGCTGCCAAGCCTGCTTACTGTCGAGTCCGGCGGACATTTCCCTCTTTCGAAGTCACTTCGGGCAATGCAAAATAGCTTTGGAAGTAACGCACAACACGTCCATCCGTCACAACAATATTCTATCAACTGAAATCGAAATTAAAATGAATTATTGTTTATGTGTTGATCTTATATCGGAAGCTTACCAGACTTATCTCTAACGACGCAGCTTTAAGTTGAAGTCATATTTTTTTTAGAACTGCTTAAGTCTCCTTGATGGTTTCCAGGTGGCTAATTCGGATAATGTGTAGATTCAAAACTTGCGTGGTGTGTAAAGATCACACTCCAGTTTGACAGCTCCATACATTTGCCAATTATGAGTGAAACAATTTTGCAAAATGTGTGAAATTATTTATCAGTGTATGTTTTGCCTAGTGTTGTTAAAATAACAAACGTTGCCAAAATAACAAACGTTTCCGTAGAAATTTATTTTATTTTATATACCTTCCGTGTTGCCAAACATAACTATTGTTTTTTATCTTAGTTTTATTAACCCTCATCCGCAATAGATTTCATTATCCTAATCAGCACTAGGAGTGTCAATTTGACACCACAAGCTCAAATCGTTATAACTTTTGGCGTGTTAAACCGATTTTCAGTGCTTTCTCGCCGTTTGAAGGAATCAAAACTATATCCATTGAAAAGGAAATTTAATCTACATTCTAGTGAGGTGCAACAAATTACGCTGTGAGATTTCACAAAAATATGAAAATTATAAACGTAAAATCATTCCGTCCAGCGTCCAGCAAAACGTGTTTGTTTGCTCTCCGAGAAGGTACGGTGGGTGGTGATTTGGGCAGAGAGCGAAGCCGACAGACGAAATAATGATGCGTGTCGTACGTTTCTTGGTTGGAAATTTTCTATTGATAGTACCTAGTTCACGTTTGCTTGTCACGACACGCATCATTATTTCGTCTGTCGGCTTCGCTCTCTGACCAAATCACCACCCACCGTACCTTCTCGGAGAGCAAACAAACACGTTTTGCTGGACGCGCTGCTTGTGATTCTAGAAATTCAGGAATGATTTTACGTTTATAATTTTCATATTTTTGTGAAATCTCACAGCGTAAATTGTTGCACCTCACTAGAATGTAGATTAAATTTCCTTTTCAATGGATATATAGTTTTGATTCCTTCAAACGGCGAGAAAGCACTGAAAATCCGGGTACAACCTGACGGAGGACCACAAAAACAGATGAAATTTCAATTAGTGAAAAAATCGCGCAAAGTAGCCAACTTTGAAAAATTCCAGTAAATTCAATTTTTGTTGCATCGAAAATCTAAAGACAGCAAAATGTTAGAATTCCAATAAAATTTGTATATTTTTTAAAACACTCTACCATCGCTCAAACAGTATTTACTAGCAATCGAATTAAAAGTAGGGTTTTAGACCACTTTTTTGAACTTTTTGTGACCATTTCATAAAAAAAAAATCAAAAAAATATTTCTTGTCTTCATGATGTAGGCATTAACTTCAGCTTTCATATGCATAAGGCAAATATTTTTTTGGACGTGTAACATATGAACTACAGCAGTTTTCGTGAGGCATGTTTTTTCGGATTTTTTTTTTTTCTTTCATGCTGAATAACGAGAAAACTTGTAACTTTAGCTGTATATAATGTTCTAAACATATTTTACTGACATTACAAGGTTTTTATTGATATTAGTTTTATATGAAGTTCATAATAATTCATACGACTTAAATAGATTTTACTTTTGTGGTGTCAAAATGACACCCAAAGTCGGAAAAGGGAGTTTTTTTGTCCAGGCTTCCAGGGTTCGTCCATAAAAAAAGTAAAGATGCAATATTGAAGAACTTTCGAATTCATTTAGGGTCCCAGAAGAAATTTTTGTATTTTGAAGCTTCTGAAAAAAGTTACAAGCCTTCAAACTTGCAATGGTGTCAAAATGACACCCTTATGCGGATGAGTTAGTGATGGCTTGTAAATATTAATATTTTAATCGCAAATACAGTTATGTGGTAACAATCCAAAATCCTATTTTTTACAAAATAACCTCTTACATTTGTATAAAAACAGTTTTTTGCTTTATGGGAATGAACTTGTATCAATGTTTTTAATTTGATTCTCAATTTTATTCCTTTCTTGAAAGTTCAGGTAAGTCAAAGTTCCCCGAGTTCGTTTCCCCGATCCGGAAAATTCTTTCCAACAGTAACAGGCGTTAACGGAAAAGTTCCATCAAAGGAAATATGAATGTGGATAAGAATGGGGACAACTTTGCCCCTTACGAATGGAGCGATGATTGGATGGGACTCTTGGATTCACATGCAAAAGTTTGTCCCCTTACCAACCATTGGTTCTTTTGTTTCCGTTTCTTGCGGAAAGATTTCCTCAAAGTTAGAATAGTAACAATTTTTGCAAAACTGAATCGCAATCCAAACCAAACGTTGTTGCCGTGGAGGTGAGTCAACTTTTCAAGTGGCAAAATGGCAGGAAATCGAAAGTCCGACCCGGAGGGTGAGGTCAAAAGTTAATTCCGGCGGGAAGAAAGTTTAATGAAAAATATTGGTGCATGGAAGAAATGTTGATCTTGGCTTGCAGAGTACTTACTGGACTGGAATATTCGACGAAATGGGTTGAGGTGAGCGTGCTCTTTTCACTAGATTTGGGAAGGAACTTATTTTTGGTAACACGAGCAACGAGACTCTGTAGTTGAGAGGAAGAAGCTAAATTACTTTTGACTTTTGATGAAATTAAACTTTTTCTCTTCCTCTGAGAAATCAGCAGGAATTGTCAATTTAGGTAGACATTTTGAAGAAATGCCAGCGGCAGTACTTTCGCCCCAGAGGAATTTTACCAAAGTTTTGGAAACTAGTTTTAATCAGCAGTTTTTACATCAGTTATCCCGCAAGGGACTATGAGGTTGAATATTCCATGTCAATATCATGGGTTTAAAAGTTCTGGGTCTCTGGGTTCCCTAAAATTTATTAAAAAATAAAAATACTTCGGTAGGACTAGAAACTCAAATACCGGATTGCAAACACCAGCAGTGTGCTAAACAACAATCAAAATTCATGTGTTCTATTTTCGCACTTCATTGATTTTTCAGCATAAAACGGGTCATCGATTAAAATCCCTTTCACACAATAGCAGAAACATATGTATGGAGGTTGCATCGGCAATGGCATTTTGACTCATCTACTAACAGATTCTTCGCTAATCGTTAATCCCACTAATGGAATCTCTACTCAGCCACCGCCATTCCACCTCGACGAAATTGCAACTAACTACAAACATACATGAATCCACTAGACTCCACTTCACGGTTTTGGATTTTGTTAGATTTTTCACATCAGCTATGAATATCAATCGTTAGAAAGGCGAGGGAAGGAGACTCTTCTCATATGTAGTGTTCGCGTTTTACTATCAATAGCAGAGGAAGAGCCATCAAATATTAATGCAGCTTCGATGTTGTACCTCTTGAACTGCGACACCAGAATCGACCGAGCGACCGAATCTTGTACGAGTATCTGGCCCGACAACATACCAATCGCGAAAGGTAAATGGACCTTTGTTAACTGTATAAAAAAAAATTAAAAAAATATTTCCACATAAATTAAAAATTTCAAAATTCACTAAAGAGACAAAAATAACAAAAATGACAAAAATAACAAAAATGACAAAAATAACAAAAATGACAAAAATGACAAAAATGACAAAAATGACAAAAATGACAAAAATGACAAAAATGACAAAAATGACAAAAATGACAAAAATGACAAAAATGACAAAAATGACAAAAATGACAAAAATGACAAAAATGACAAAAATGACAAAAATGACAAAAATGACAAAAATGACAAAAATTACAAAAATGACAAAAATGACAAAAATGACAAAAATTACAAAAATGACAAAAATGACAAAAATTACAAAAATGACAAAAATGACAAAAATGACAAAAATGACAAAAATGACAAAAGTGACAAAAATGACAAAAATGACAAAAATTACAAAAATGACAAAAAATGTCAAAAATGACAAAAATGACAAAAATGGCAAAAATGACAAAAATGACAAAAATGACAAAAATGACAAAAATGACAAAAATGACAAAAATGACAAAAATGACAAAAATGACAAAAATGACAAAAATGACAAAAATTACAAAAATGACAAAAATGACAAAAATGACAAAAATGACAAAAATGACAAAAATGACAAAAATGACAAAAATGACAAAAATGACAAAAATGACAAAAATGACAAAAATGACAAAAATGACAAAAATGACAAAAATGACAAAAATGACAAAAATGACAAAAATAACAAAAATGACAAAAATTACAAATATTAGAAAAAATTTCAAAATTTAAAAATTTACAAAAAATATAAAAATTCCAGTATTGATAAAAATGACAAAAATGACAAGAGTGACAAAAATTACAAAAATGACAAAAATGACAAAAATGACAAAAATGACAAAAATGACAAAAATGACAAAAATGACAAAAATGAAAAAAATGACAAAAATGACAAAAATGACAAAAATGACAAAAATGACAAAAATGACAAAAATGACAAAAATGACAAAAATGACAAAAATGACAAAAATGACAAAAATGACAAAAATGACAAAAATGACAAAAATGACAAAAATGACAAAAATGACAAAAATGACAAAAATGACAAAAATGACAAAAATGACAAAAATGACAAAAATGACAAAAATGACAAAAATGACAAAAATGACAAAAATGACAAAAATGACAAAAATGACAAAAATGACAAAAATGACAAAAATGACAAAAATGACAAAAATGACAAAAATGACAAAAATGACAAAAATGACAAAAATGACAAAAATTACAAAAATGAAAAAAATGACAAAAATGTCAAAAATGTCAAAAATAAAAAAAAATTCGAAAAAAATTCAAAATTTCAAAATTTACAAAAATTATAAAAATTATAAAAATTCCAGTATTGATAAAAATGACAAAAATGACAAAAATGACAAAAATGACAAAAATGACAAAAATGACAAAAATGACAAAAATGACAAAAATGACAAAAATGAAAAAAATGACAAAAATGACAAAAATGACAAAAATGACAAAAATGACAAAAATGACAAAAATGACAAAAATGACAAAAATGACAAAAATGACAAAAAAGACAAAAATGACAAAAATGACGAAAATGACAAAAATGACAAAAATGACAAAAATGACAAAAATGACAAAAATGACAAAAATGACAAAAATGACAAAAATGACAAAAATGACAAAAATGACAAAAATGACAAAAATGACAAAAATGACAAAAATGACGAAAATGACAAAAATGACAAAAATGACAAAAATGACAAAAATGACAAAAATGACAAAAATGACAAAAATGACAAAAATGACAAAAATGACAAAAATGACAAAAATGACAAAAATGACAAAAATGACAAAAATGACAAAAATGACAAAAATTACAAAAATTACAAAAATTACAAATATTAGAAGAAATTTCAAAATTTCAAAATTTACAAAAATTATAAAAATTCCAGTAGTGATAAAAATGACAAAAATGACAAAAATGACAAAAATGACAAAAATGACAAAAATGACAAAAATGACAAAAATGACAAAAATGACAAAAATGACAAAAATGACAAAAACGACAAAAATTACAAAAAATAACAAAAATTACAAAAATTACAAAAATTACAAAAAATGACAAAAATGACAAAAATGACAAAAATGACATAAATTACAAATGTGAAAAAATAGTTCCTTTCAATCCATATCGACAAAATGACAAAATGACAATAATGGCTTTATGGTAAAAATGGCAAAATTTCAATGTATTTTCATCCTGCAAGTTTGTAATTATTTTTATAAATTTTTATGATTTCACTAGTTTTGTTCTCTTTCAAAAATTTGCCCTTCTATTCTGAATTTTTTACCATTTTTTTATTTTAAATCAAGTTTTTCTCACATGCATTTGATTACTAGTAGAAAGCAAATTCAACAGTGAATTTTCAATGACCACTACCCTATATCGTGGTTCTAAAACTTGCTGCTCGCTGCCACATAGAAAAGGACTTTGTTGATCGCCCCAAAAGAGGACGCGTCCTCTGCCATGCAATCACTATTCAGTGTCAAAAGGAACTCCCTCACCCGGACCGACAATTTCCATTCTCCTCTTCGCTACCTTCTCAAATCGATCCCTGGCGTTCCGATAGTCGGTCGTCAAAAGTACAACTCGGATACCTTCCTACTATTGGATATGCATTCCGCATGGTGGTGCGCCGGTGAAAAAGTTGCATATTCATTTGCGCAGAAAACCAGCAAGAGCTTTTCCAATTTATATTTATATGAAATGAATCAGCACTAAGAGCGGGATAGCAGATAGTACAGAGAAGGAAAGCGTATGATAGCGTATTCAACCAACAACAAACATATATACGAGGATGTAGGTACCCTCCTCGCGTGCATCACAGGATAATCTTTACCTCCTTTCTACTAAAAAGCATGCTTTCGTCGACCCTCCCCTGAACGCCATCCTAAATAGGAACCAAAAGCAAACCCATCGAGATAAGCACTCTTTTCGGAGGATCCGGTCATGTTCTGGCGCCAAATGATGCATTTCGATTTGGTTCTCGAGCTCGGATCTCCATCCACACTCCGGGGCCGGAGTACTTCTAGTAGGTAGATATCTACTAAAACTCATCGTCGTATGTGGATTTGGCTAGTGACATTCATAGATTGGGTTGAAGCATGCTTTTATTTACTACGGGGTGGATCTAGAAAGCATCAGCAATTCGAACTAGCCATGAATATTGAAATCAAAACTTAGAATTTGAATATTAGATTTAAAAAAATCTTATCTAAACTGCAACTGTACTGTATTTTTTTCTTTAGCTTTCGATTACGATTTTAATCAAGACTAACATTTTAGTTGAAGACTGCAAGACGATTAAACATGAGAAAAAGTTAATGCGGTTCAAAGATTATATTTTAGCCACAAACTGTCATATAAAACGCAATGAGTAAAATGTACTCATTGCGTGTTTAAAGATAATTTGCAACCAAAATACAATCTTTGAACCGCAATAACTTTTTTGTTTTAATTCGAATCGAGTTGCAGTTTTCAGGTGTAGTGTTAGTCTTGTTAAAAATTAAAATAAAATTAACATAAATAAGCAATCGATTGGTTAAAAAAAATTAAAACAAATATTTATGTGTTTTTTATGCAAAAATTTCTTTATTTATCGTGCACCTCAAAACTAAATTACAATATTTAATATTATTCTCTAGTTCCTTTGCAATTCTATCCTCTCTAACATACATTTCACAACGAGCGGCTGAATTTTTGAAATGTGGCTCCCGCCAGCCAAGATGGCGGCTCCATCGCGGGATAGGGACCTTAGGCTAACAACCTACTGCTCCCGATTTATAAAATTGTTGCACAGTCTTTTCGCTGACATCTGGGATACTGCAACATTTCCGGCTGACTGGATGCAGGGTATCCTCGTAAAGGTCCCGAAGAAAGGAGACCTGGCAGAGTGCGGTAACTGGCGAGGCATAACGTTCCCAAGTAACAATTTAAGTTTTATTCCAACCTTAACAGTCCGCTTAAGACTATTTCCTAAAGCTATTTTATAAGCCAAAGCGCATTCTACGCTATTAGCACAACTACTTTAAAGCTAACATATGGCCAAAAGGGACCATTTTGTTAACGTTTTTAAAGCTAATTCTATACGCTATAATAAAACATCCAATAGAATAGTTTTATTCGACCTTATAGACATAGCGTCAAGCTCCTTTAAAACTACGTCAAGGAATCTGATAGGAATTTTACTGTGGCAGCTGTGGAATCTGATAGAAATTATACTGTGGGAGCTTTCTGTTCCGTTTATTTTTTTGTCGTGTTATCACTTACTCTCTCAAGCATTTAGTGATTGGTAAAGATTCCATTTGAAATATTTTAAAAATATTCTCATTTTTATTTTCAATCTTAGCATGAAACTTCCTGCCACCTCAGATTTCTGGTGAAATATATACGAAATAGCATCGAAATAGCATAGTGAAATAGCGCCTTAAAGATAATCAAGATTGACTACATTTTGAGCATGTTTTCAATTGAAAAAAATAATTTAAGGAAAATATAAATTTGCTCAAATGATGCAATTTTTGTTTTGCATTGAAATTTATGACCTATACAACAAATAGTACCACCAACATTGTCAAATTTGTTAAAAATGTCTAGTTTATAGTATTAAAGTATAATTTTCATCAAGATGGCGTCAGTAATTTCGATTCAATTTCACAATCAATATGGCGATCAATAAATTAATATTGAAAATCTTAAGGCAGTTGTAAAACAGTGTTAAAATGGTTTTATGCCGGTTAGAATAATGTTGTAAAAAAACAATTTCAATAAACAGTTTTAAAATGGTTTTAACCTTGAATCACAGCTTTGTTTGACGTTTCTCTAAAAGGAAAAACACGCTCATGATAGATTTATCCATTTTTTGAGAAAGAGGAGTTTTTTGCAATAAATGAGAACATTTTAATTTGTTGCTTGGCAAAAGGCATTCATGCAACTTTTTGTTTTCTTTCCTTTTGACTAAGATTAGAGGGTGGTAAATTATCTTTAAATACCAAGTAGGTATTGTTATCAAATAATCTCATACTGTTATGGAATAGATAATTTACTGTCATCAAAAGCCTGGCCTCAAAGCTAAATAATAACCCGCATAAATGAGGATTATAACCAAACGATTTCTGAAATCGTCAAACGACAATTTATGAAACGTAAAAAACGTTTAGCAAACGATTAAAGAAATTGTAAATTACATTGCCTGAATCGTGAATTCCGAAAAGATTGAATTTTAAATCGTAGTTAGGTTATGTAACTGTTTAAAAACTGTTAAAACCGTTGTATGGGAAAACTATTCTGCAAACACAATGCTAACGGTTTAGGAAACGCTATTAATTACAATATGCAACATATCAAACTATAATGGTAATTGTTGCAATGGGAAGCGATAAAACGATTCTATAAAACGTGCCTCGGTCGGATATTTTGCTTACGATAACCAGAACTGCGTTACGCTTTAAATAAATCGTAATTTTGAATGATCGAACAATGCCTGTGGTCTTCATTCTGAATATATCATCTGAAACTTGTTGAGGCTGATGAAAGCTTAGAATGAACATTTTCGCTAGTGATGAAGCTCAATTTCTCCGTCTTTGCTGAGGAGAAGCCGGTGGCTACAGTCTTCTACAAATTTTCAAGGGCGTTTTATCCGGAAAGAATTTTTTTGTTAACTCTGGATTGGATGACGTAAATATAGATTAACTTCGCATTGAGAGACAGAGATGGATAAATAGAACAAGTACTTTATTCGGCGTACTTGTAAATTAATTGTCTTATACATTTATTCTTATCGAATTACAAAAAACGTTTATTAACAGTGTGCTTTTATTCAATCCATAAGAATTGAGCGATTAATGATGTGGACTGATATACGGTTGTTTTGAAATTTGAATGCGGATGCAACAAAGTTGTTTTTATTTTTCAGATGAATTTGACTGTTTTAATTTATATCATTTCGATAGCCCGTTTTTCTCAATTTTGAGTGATAATTCTTTCAAAACAGATTATGCTATCTCAAAAAGAGGTAAAAAAGTTTAAGCGTGTATACGTTCTTCTCGATTGTCAAATTATCTGTCACTTAGTTTTATCATGCCTACGTTGACTGTTCCAATAAAACAGTTTTTCAACTTGGCTTGAAGGCTAGTTTTAAAAGCGCATTGAGCGCATTTTTAAAACTGGTACCTAAGCTCTAATAAAAACAGGAAAGTATGTGTTTTATTGATGCTTAAGCAATACTTTTGCAACGTTTTTACAGCACTCTTAAGATAGTGTTTTATTCAAGTTTTAGCAAAACTTTCAGGGCTCTTTTAAAACACACGATAAATGAAGCATTTCCTATGTTACAAAAGAACCGTTTTAAAAATTTGATGCCATGGAAAAGTCTTCATAAAACAATATTAAAACTCAAAAAAGCAAATTGGCTTAATATGTGTTACTTGGGGTTGATTTATTTATTTATTGGTTGATATATGGACTGAGCCCGTCATCCCAGCTATCTTAAAATTATCTTACATACAGTTGTCTTCTTAATAATAAAATGTAAAGATTTTTGATTATAGATAAACTTAAATTGAAATCAATGACACTGTTAACACTGTTAATTTCCCTCATGAACCTCAGGGCTGGCTCGTTGCGACCGTAGTTTGTTCGGCGATTCTCAGCAGTGTAAAGTCATCGTCTTCTTAAGACCACATTGCTGGTGTTAGCTGTCAATCGGGAGCGTAGAAATGTCGAGTTGGTCAAACCACGTTCAATCTTCATAAAAAAGATCAGATCATTTATGCGATGTCGGTTCTCTAATAAATCCAAATCCAAAAGGTAACAGATGTGTTCGTAATCTGGCAAATTTTCTCTCCAGCCTAGATTCCTGACAGCGAATCTCACAAAGCGTTTCTGTACTCCTTCCAGTCTGCTTATATGGACATTGTACATTGGCCTCCAGACTATACTCGCGAAATCGAATCTAGATCTTACCAAACTAACATACAGGCTTTTGATAGTGTATGGATCTTCCAATTCCCCAGCAAAGCGCCGCACTACACCGAAAAGTGCAAGTCCATCCGATACCAAGTTATTAATGTGGTCTCTGAAACTTAATCCGGAATCCAAAGTGACGCCTAAGTCCAATACGTTGATCTGTACATCCCTCAAAGTACTCTGCAAAGTGATCCTGAACAGGATCCAAGAGAAAATCGACGCTACACTCCGACGGCAACAAGCTGGATTCCGATCCAGATGATTATGTGTGGACCACATCACAACGCTACGAATAATACTGGAACAAATCCATGAATTTCAGGACTCTCTTCTGCTGGTTTTCGTTGATTTCGAAAAAGCATTTAGCCAGCATTGAACCACAAAAACATCTGGGCTGCTCTAAGGTGACGAGGAGTCCCAGAGAAACTAGTCCATTTTATCGAAGCACAATACGAGGCATTTTCGTGATCCAATCCCTGTAACTGCTGAAGTGAGACAAGGATGTATCTTATCATCACTACTCTTTCTCATAGTAATGGATGAGATATTGACTGAATCGATTGACTGTAGACCGAAACGAGGGATGCCGTGGAATCCTTCGACAATGGAGCAGCTAAACGACCTTGACCTGGCAGACGATATTGTTATGCTCGCCCAAAGACAACAAGACATGCAGAGCAAACTCGACGACCTCACCGAAAGCTCCATGCTGTGTGTATGTGTCTGTAACCAACATCAGGAAAACCAACCTTCTTTGTTTCCAAACCACAAGTTGAGCTCTACGTCTATACGTTGATCAGCCGGCAATAGAAACTAATTTCTAGTTACCCATTCCCTTCCAATTCACATCCATTTCCCAATGGCAATGAACTTTCGTTAGCTAATCAACACAGATAGCGCACGGGGTAAGATATCGGACTGCAAGCCGAGATGAAATGTTGCAGAGAGTTCGATTCTTAAAATACTTTTTTATGAATTTACCAACAGGGCCGTGCTAACGGGGGAGGTGGGGTTTAGGGGTTTAATTTTTTTCAAGTAAAATTTTCACATCAAGAAATAAAATAACTATAGTAAACGGAAATGTTTAGATCCCAAAAGGTGTTCAAAAATAAGTTTAAACTAACATGTCACAAATTCGGCTCGCCTCCGGCGGAATGTTTTTGCTTAATCTCTTTAGGCCGAACACATTTCATTCGACGACATTATATGACCTTTGAGAATTGAAACTTATTTTTTATTGTAAGTTTGGAGTTGAAATTCAATAAACCTTTTTTATTGAAACTCAAATCTTGACACACAAAAACCCTACCTTAGAAATGGGGTTTTATTAAGAAGTGTAACAAAATAAGTTCAGAATTCGAAACTTCAAAATTCATGCATCGTATAATAACTTTACACATCAACAAGTTATAAGCCATATGACAGGTGTTCAATACTTACAATAGTCAATAGAATTTGCCAACAAAAAATTCTAAAACCTAGCTTCCATTACTTTATTACTAATCATTTTGATAATAAAAAAAAATTTGTAATATGTCATCACAAAATTTATGCTGCTTCTTTCCAGTTTTTCTCCATGCTCAACTTAACATTCAAAAGGGTTTTGATAAATTACACAAGGCCACAAAATTATCTTTTTTCCAAGGTGCCGAAAATTGAGAAATTTATTTTGTTTGATTCGGGTGCTCTAAATTCAAATATTTAACTAGTTTTTTTTTCAATTTTCTTAAACTGTTGAAATCACCTTTGAAATTAGGTAAAACTCATTTGAAAAATTTTTGGCAAAAGTTTAACAATTTAATAAATGGTTGAAACTAATTATAGACTTTCATCAAAACCGCGAGTACTTTCAACTTCTGCGAAAAAAAGTTATAAAGATTTTTTTTTAATCCATTTAGTTAAATACGGGAGTTTTAACAGTTTTTATAAAAGTGTTTAACCAAATTAAATTTTAAATATTTTTTAAAACAAACAAAAAATCATGTTTCAATAACTTTCCGCCAACTGTAACATTGATATAAAGTCGCGAATGCCAGAAAAATGGAAGAACGACGTTAATCAAAACAAAAAATCGTTTTGCAGGATTTACAAATTTTTTGAATGAATAAAATCTTTTTTTCAAACTTTTATGAAAAATGTCAGTAAAACTAGTGATGAAAGTTTTCGAATTTTTTTGAACTTTAGTATTTAACTTTTTAAGACCATTTTTTATACATAGTCATCAACATATTATTCCTTAACTGAATAAGTATAATTAACAAATTCAGGATCATTTTTTCATGTAAATAGATTTGACCACTGATTGATAGCACTCTAAACTCAACTCAACTGAATTTTAAACTTATAAAAACTTATATATCACCCAAACTAGAGGTGCCAGACAAAATCTTATAAAAGATTAGAGTTACGGACGCTAAAATCTATTAATTTTTTTAAATCAATGGCTTCGATAGCTGTTTCCTTGAGTAATCATTTAAATTCTTTAAATAAGTTTTTAAAATGTCAAGATCATTTTATTGGAAAATTTCCGTCAAAATTTTTAAAATAAACTTATTTCATTTCTAAATAAATTAACCAAATTTTAAAGAGTGGTTCATTTAGTTTTTTTAACTTTTTAAGTCCAACCTTTATAAAATGTTATAGTATTATTACTAAGTTTGTCTTTGGTTTTTCAATTCTCAATTTCTGTGTTTTGAAAAAATAATCTTCTTGGAAGCCTATAAATCTAATTTTTTGCTGAGAAAACATAACCTCTACATACTGTCCTATCTAGGACTCAATATTCCAAAAGCCTCAGAGCTTAAAATTTTCAACTAAAAATTTCGCGCTCAAAAATTAACAATGTTTCACTGTTTATTATTTAAAATCGTCTCTCTTGAATCGATCATATTTTTCCTAATATCTTACTTATGAAAAGTTTAAAAAATGATTCGAAGTACCATGTTTCATGTGCAATGTCAAGAAAATTAATATATGCTTCGTGCATTCATTATTAATAAAAAAAACTGGGAATTCTTCATTTTTATTTCTATCAGTTCCTTATCCTCATCATCCAACCTGTACATTGCCAGACAAGACTGCTTAAAATTTATTTTCTAGCGAACTAGTTAGAAGCTTCTTGTGCAGAATATGTAAGGTTCATCATTTTGAATAATTTACCAATGACTCACCGAAAATCGCATTAATTAAAACATTGATTTTGAATCGTATCAGTTACTATGTGTGACGGTCATATCTACATGAGTTAGAAAATGGTTCTGTTTATGAATTTGATTTGAATTGATTTTTTTAAAGTTTTTAACGGCTATTAGGGTAAATGTACCCGACCTTGGCACCTAAGGCATGGTTTACCCTTTTTTTCAACATTCCAACCTTCCTGTTGAGTGCACCATAGAACATCCTTCGAAAAAGTTATTGCTAACTTGCTTAGAGTTCAACAAAAATATGTTTTCTCTATGGAACTTTCATTAATGTGAGCAAAATGCATGCAAAGTATTCACTGCGGTGCTCCAATTACTTGGCCGCCGTACCAATTGTTTGCCGTTTCGATGATCCGATTCTTGGCCACCAGCAATGTGCAATAGATCTTTACCAACAATGCTCAATTGACAGTTAACAGAATCGTTGGCTATTCTGAATATATGGCCACTTACAGAATGACGTCAGCTGAGCGTATAGTTCTACGCGACGATGGAACACCGGGCTCATACAACAAAAAGGCTTTTGAAAACATTGATGAAATTTGGTTGGAAGGGAAGCACAAAATAAGCTTTCATTTCAAAAAGTCGGAAGTCCACAATTTCCGCAATTGTATTTTTTATTTTTAAAACTTTAAACTTTTTAAACTTTTTGTGTATGAACAAGAATAATTGGTTTATGAATGACAACTAAACCTTCATCAGGGGGACCGATTCAGAAACGAATCATGTCCGCGAGTGGTTTGAACTTTCTCATTTTTATGAACATTAAATCCCTTTAATGAAATCTAAACTAACATATTTTGTAAGCAAACTTTCTAAACTGGGCACTTCAAAAAATTTCTCCAATATGTATACAGTAAGTTACTTATGAAGGACTAATAGAATCTGAATAAAGCCAATCAACCTAGGAAAAGTATTTCAGATGGCATGGGTTTATCTAGACTAGCCCAGGTTTTCAACGTAGAGTTTTTGAAAAAAGTTGGTGTGGTCCAGCTGCCAGAATATTGAGGTAAAATATCCATATCTGGCCCCGATTGATTCACATTCCTCGAAATTTTTTGAAGAGATTTCACAGTTCATAATTTTTGCGAAGATTTTTGAGACAATTTCATCAAAATTTAAATCAAGAACGACTTAAACGGGAGTAATACTGAAAGGTTTGAGCCGCGTTAAATAAAGAAATTATTAAAAAAAACGACTTGAACGTAGTTGTTGTGAAAGTGGTATTGTAGCGCTGAATTGAAATATCTTATTTTGAACTTTTCTCATCGATTAGATTTTTACAAATATTGGAAAAATTGCTTAGATTTTCTCAGTTTTTTTTGGAGAATTTTATGACTTGAATGCTAACTGGAAAAAATCAGGAATGCTAAGCCAAACGCCTAAAAGCCTAATCATTGTTTAAATTATTCCTTTTGAGTTTTTATAGACCATAAGTTGATAGTAAAATACTCTTGGAGACTTGCGATTGCGACACATTGGGTTATTTTCACTACCAAACAACTATCTTCATATTGTGGAGTTTGGCTTCATGAAGTAAGAAATTGAAAAAATCCTTGAATGGTATTTTAAAATTTTGCCCTTTTGAATTTGTTAGCTGAGATTATGAGCTTCTAGCAAGAGCCATCTCGAATGGCCGGGGCGTTACGCAGTGGTTTGACACGCCAAATAGATGTTAGAATGTAAACCTTGCTAAAACACTTTTTTTTATTCGACTCACATCTAATATTTTAAGGAATAATTGGAAAGAAAACGATATTTTCCTTAACTTCCAACTTCTGTTTCCAAGAAAAAAATTAGAACAAAAATCCAAAAAATTAAACCTGAGTATATGGTTCCCAAGCAATAGATAACGATTCCAAAACTCAATTAATTATGTATTTTACAAACTAAAGTCATAAATTGCCATCGATCTAACAGTTTTTAGATAAGAAGAACATCTTAAGTCTTGTGAGTTGCTTAATTTCACTAAGTTTTTTTTTTTATTTCCAACCACTGTGTTCTGTAGGTGACCAGACCACGTGGCATTTGCTCGGCAGACTGCAATGCAAATGCTGTTCGCACGCATACCAATGTACCTTCGATTCATGGTTCCCAAAAAGCGATTTTTGCATTTTCATTGCTTGGACTTTTAGTTAGTCGAATCTCTTATGTTCTCCAACTTAGTTCGAAGCTTAAGTTGATAGAAACGGTCTTATCATACAACCCAATTAGTATGAAAACATTTGTGCGTAGTTTTAAATGAATTTTTAGGGAAAACATCAGCCCAAAAATACTTCTTTAATGAACATGTATTTCTTCCAGCTTCCAACACTGGTGGTGTATTTCGATTGAAATTGCATGCCAAGAAAAGGAACAAAATTAGTTTTAAATTTTTATTCAGAACCTAAATAAATATTCATTCTTTTGTCTTTCTAGTATTTTTTTATTTTTTGCCGAGTTTAACTGTAGGCATGAGTATTTATTGCAAATTTTTTAAATGAATGTCCGCGTTTGAAATCGCATGTGAATTTAACAGTTGCACTAGAAAGATGAGTTCATCTGATTTTCATACGGTGATTTCCAACATAATTGCCTCGGATGCAGATCGAAAAAATTTAACTACTTTAATACAAACAACCAAAAAATTCGGTATGCACAGTTTTGAAACAAATTATTCTCTTCGCAATGAAAATATATTCAAAATTTTTTAGCTCAATTTCGACCTGAAAAACAGGAAAAGACATGTTGGCATGCCAAGAAAAGGACCATGCCAAAATAGGGCTCACTTACCCTAGTCTCGGATTTATTAAATAAAAACGACTGCAGCAAAAAACAGTAGTTTTTTCTTAAAAACTCTGATATAAATAGCCGTTGGAATTCCTGTAAAAAATGGTTTAGGAATTCAATTTGCTTATTTGTTGTGCATTTTTTGAATTTTCATTATTTCTTACTAAATTCAGATTTTGAAAACACCCCCCATGGACGAGTCCTTCGCACGGACCTACCAATAGGATGAAAATTCCACAAAAAGTTTTGCTTGTTTCGCTCGAATGTAGTGGTCAGCCATCATTTTGCTTCAAAGCTCGTATCTTTATGCCAGCAGTGCCTTTACAATGTCCAATCCAATTTCCAATCATCTTTGATACGGTACACTTTTCAGAGAATTTTCGGCACAGAGATTTTCAAAAAGGGCATTGGATTTTTGCCACCTCTTCTATAGGTGTAGGAACTTGAAATTTTACGTTTTTTGAGCTTAAATATGTTAAGATTCTTTCAATAATAAAGAAGCCAAAATTTGATAAAAATGAATATAGTTTGTTTGCTACAGTGTTGTTAATTTTAAGACTAATTCTAGATAATTTATAATGTGAATTTTCAAATATTCTTCCAAATTTTACATTTTCACCTAAATTTTTAATTAAAAATCATTTTTATCATAATTTTAAAGCTTTTTATTTTTGAAGTAGTCTTAAAACATCTAAGCTCAAAATGTAAAATTTGGTGTTCTTAGGAAAAATTAAAATCGAAAACTTGAAATTATTGCTTGTGTATTTTGTTTGCAATTCTTTCAAAAAAGTTGTTCTAGGCTAGGGTTACCATACGTACTCTTTTAAGAGTACATGTACTCTTTTTCGATCGAAAAATGGGCGTACTCTTCTTTTTGTGAAATTTTACGAAAAAAAAAATTTTCAGTCAAAAAACCGGGCAATATCCAGGCAAATGTGACTAAAATCCATGCTTTTCTCATGAAAATTTAAGAAAAAAAGTCAGTGGTATTCAGTTCAAATTTGACATTTTCAAAAAATGTTTGCCCGTGTATTTCGATGAAACAAGCTCAAAAACCCATGCAGTATGTAAAAAAGTGTTGTTATGGAATTTTACTTAGATTTTGAATAAATCCGAGCATCCAGGCCTCGATATCTGGAAAACCGGACCGGACCGGGTTTTATCTTTTTTTTTCTTTGAAAAAGCAGGCAATCTGGAATGCATAATCTTACCGTTTACTCCCAATAAATTGACAGCATTTGAACGACTTCAAATAAATCAGTTTTATTTTGATTTTCTTAACGTTTATCTTACTCTTTTAAATTTTTCTTATCATTGTACTCTTTTTAGCATTGCGGGAAATGGTAACCCTATTCTAGACCCCTCCATCGATTTTCTTTTCCTGAATAATGCGTTCTATAGGAGAGAGTTTCCTCCTCATTTGGCGAATTTTCAGAGATGCCGTTTTATTTTTTTGAAATTGTTCTAAAAATGACATCGTGGTAATTGAGCATCGTTATCACTTACCAGGTGACGAAGCTAAATCCAATGAAATCCTTGGCAATGCAGTTTCCTCTTCTTTGAAACATGGAGAACGATTGAAAAATCGTTCTCCAATTTTAGCTGATGACAATGGAACAATTCTGTTTGTCAACAGAAAAAAACATTTTTCACAACAGCTAACAAAATCAAGTGGCTTACAATTCACTTTTATAATAAGAATTTTAAACCGCACCCTCGAATTCACTTAGACTTGACATGAAATTCATGCGCTGGTTAAGTAGAAGTAAGGTCCTTCCTCAACCTGAGCTATAAACAATTTGAAAACATTTATTAAAAAAATCAAAAAGATTTTATATGCTAAATTAACAATTTGCAGAAACACCCTAACCATCGCCAGACTGCCAGTTGCTCCTCCATTCAGTATCATGTGATCATCAGCGTGAACCACCATTCGTAAAGTACCCTCCGGAACCTCATCACTGTCAAAAAATCTGCATCTAAAGTGTGAGAGAGGCAAGGCACTTTTGGCACAGATTAGGATATGTACGAAACCAGCTTTGTGGTGCCCCCTAAAAATACTGAGACACTGACTGAGGGGCAGGCATCATGATGTTTGGTTTCGGTTTGCGGGAAAAATCGAGACCAAAATGGCCAAAGTTACTTTGTCAAGATTGGGTTTCCCAACCACAGAACCAGAACAACTTTTGCTGTCGGTTTTTCTAGTTTTACTATCTTCTCATATGCCCCTGCGGCCATGCCCGTCCGAGAATCTGGACGGATTGGATCTCTGCTGATTGAACCCGGGGGGTGCACCCCTTTCGATGTTATTTAGATTTAGTTTTCTGTTTGGATGCCTGGAGTATGTTATTTTTTTGAGGATTTTTTTAAAGTCCGTTTAGTGAGATAATCTGGATTCTGAACAATAAATCGGTGTACGATAAACGATCTTGCTCGTGCTTGATCGTTTAGATTTTTTTTAAATACTGGTTATTTTAACACTTTTCGTGTTTCTTCTACCAAACTATCAGTTAATAATTTTCATTACTAAATTGAACATAATTGCCTACCATTAAATTAACTTATTTAATGTGCAAAATTGAAACGCACTTGACCCATAGAAAAAATTGAATTTATTGAATTTTAAAAGTCCTAAATATAGATAGCTAACTTTAAGGCGGATTAATTTCCGACAGTTTTGTATGGCTTGTGTCAGATTTCGTGTAAAAATTATTCGAACCTTATTTTAACGATTTCCATTCCCATTTTGACGGTCGCCATGTTCCAATATGTAATCATATCCTAATAAGCATAACGCCCGAATGCCAAAATAAACTGAAAAGAAATCCAAACCGAAAACCAATCGTCAATCTAATTTCGTACTCTACTGATTAGTAAATAAAACATCGAGCCGGATAAAAGAGGGCGGCAAAAGTTGGAAACTGGAACTGTTCGCTGAAACTCCTAAAAAAAAAGTTAGAGCATCCAGGAGGAGATGAAAAAAGTAAGCAGCAGCAGCAGAAGCAGTTCAATCAATCAGTGAACAAATCCCATTAAAACAAACACGAGACCGCCGAACATCGTATTGAACAACTTTTGGCGAGTTTGTTGTTTTTTCGCTTTTATTTGTAGGTTGTTTTTATTTTTGCCCTCCCGAGATCCGTTTGTTGGTCACACAACTTTTCCTTGGCAAAGCGGAAATAAATCGTTCACCAGCAAAGGTTCGAAATGGAAAACCCGGAGCGAGAGAGAGAGAGACAGAAACATCTCCGTTTTCTGGAAATGAAAAGTGGAAAACAACAACGGCATGGCCAGTAATCAGCCAAATAAATCAGCGAACATTAATTTCGCTACTCAATTCGTTCGATGTTCGGGAGGAGATTTTTTTTTTGCTGCTTCCAGAAATGTTTTTTGATTTAGTCGAACATTTCCTCGGATTTTTTTCTCGTGTACAGGTTTGCTTCCTTCAAAGGGTGAGAGCAGTTTGAGTTCGGGAGGAAAAATAATCATGCTTGTTTTGACTAATGACAAAGTGAAACAGCAACTTTTTTTTCAATTCCAACTGGAACAAGCAGTTTTCCATTTTTTTTTTGCATTATGCTCTGATTGAATGGTGCAAGCTCTGATTAATTGCAATCACTTTGTTTTTTTAGATGTGTTCCTGATATGTTGGATGAACTTTTTAGTTTGAACAGTTTAATTGTGATTATTTTCCCAATCAAAGGAATAAAATCAAAAAGACATTTTTTATTATTCAAAAAAAAATCATCTTTTTGAACAAATAATGATGTTTGCGAGATAATGTTTTTATTTCTAGTGAGAATTTGTTTCTTGGAAGCTTTCGAATTATGGATAATTCTAAAGCCTAATTTTAACTCATTTAAATTTTTTTTTTAAGGTTGCATAACTATTTGATTTAAATATGCTCTACAAAATTCAAAGATTGTATATGCTTAGCTCTTTTAGCACTGAGCAAAAAAAATTCAAGAAATTCTAGAAAAGATGGTGTCTTCAGGAAAAATGCTCATCAAATCAAAAACTTAAATTGAATTTTGGGGTTTGTCATTTTTACATGATTTACACATAAAAACTTTTACCAGTAAACAAATAGAGCCCAGTTATCTTCTACAAAATTGTATCCAATGTTTTTTGAGGCAACTTCATTGAAGTCGTTACATACATACGATGATTCGTACGCGAGTTATGATATTATGAAAGTTCGAATGTTAGCATGTGTCAAAAATAACAGAATTCTGACTTTACTTTCGATAATGAATCCATTCAAAAAATATGTTTTCGAAGCATTTGTATAGAATCATTTTTGTAATTTTTGTAATTTTTGTAATTTTTGTAATTTTTGTAATTTTTGTAATTTTTGTAATTTTTGTAATTTTTGTAATTTTTGTAATTTTTGTAATTTTTGTAATTTTTGTTATTTTTGTAATCATTGTAATTTTTGTAATTTTTGTAATTTTTGTAATTTTTGTAAACTTTGTAATTTTTGTAATTTTTGTAATTTTTGTAACTTTTGTAATATTTGTAATTTTAGTAATTTTTGTAATTTTTGTAATTTTTGTAATTTTTGTAATTTTTGTAATTTTTGTAATTTTTGTAACTTTTGTAATTTTTGTAATTTTTGTAATTTTTGTAATTTTTGTAATTTTTGTTAATTTTTGTAATTTTTGTAAATTCAGTAATTTTTGAAAATTGTAATTTTTGTAATTTTTGTAATTTTTGTAATTTTTGTAATTTTTGTAATTTTTGTAATTTTTGTAATTTTTGTAATTTTTGTAATTTTTGTAATTTTTGTAATTTTTGTAATTTTTGTAATTTTTGTAATTTTTGTAATTTTTGTAATTTTTGTAATTTTTGTAATTTTTGTAATTTTTGTAATTTTTGTAATTTTTGTAATTTTTGTAATTTTTGTTATTTTCGGAATTTTTGTAATTTTTGTAATTTTTGTAATTTTTGTAATTTTTGTAATTTTTGTAATTTTTGTAATTTTTGTAATTTTTGTAATTTTTGTCATTTTTGTCATTTTTGTAATTTTTGTAATTTTTGTAATTTTTGTAATTTTTGTAATTTTTGTAATTTTTGTAATTTTTGTAATTTTTGTAATTTTTGTAATTTTTGTAATTTTTGTAATTTTTGTAATTTTTGTAACTTTTGTAATTTTTGTAACTTTTGTAATTTTTGTAATTTTTGTAATTTTTGTAATTTTTGTAATTTTTGTAATTTTTGTAATTTTTGTAATTTTTGTAATTTTTGTAATTTTTGTCATTTTTGTCATTTTTGTAATTTTTGTAATTTTTGTAATGTTTGTAATTTCTGTAATTTTTGTCATTTTTGTCATTTTTGTCATTTTTGTCATTTTTGTCATTTTTTTCATTTTTGTCATTTTTGTCATTTTTGTCATTTTTGTCATTTTTGTCATTTTTGTCATTTTTGTCATTTTTGTCATTTTTGTCATTTTTGTCATTTTTGTCATTTTTGTCATTTTTGTCATTTTTGTCATTTTTGTCATTTTTGTCATTTTTGTCATTTTTGTCATTTTTGTCATTTTTGTCATTTTTGTCATTTTTGTCATTTTTGTCATTTTTGTCATTTTTGTCATTTTTGTCATTTTTGTCATTTTTGTCATTTTTGTCAGTTTTGTCATTTTTGTCATTTTTGTCATTTTTGTCATTTTTGTCATTTTTGTCATTTTTGTCATTTTTGTCATTTTTGTCATTTTTGTCATTTTTGTCATTTTTGTCATTTTTGTCATTTTTGTCATTTTTGTCATTTTTGTCATTTTTGTCATTTTTGTCATTTTTGTCATTTTTGTCATTTTTGTCATTTTTGTCATTTTTGTCATTTTTGTCATTTTTGTCATTTTTGTCATTTTTGTCATTTTTGTCATTTTTGTCATTTTTGTCATTTTTGTCATTTTTGTCATTTTTGTCATTTTTGTCATTTTTGTCATTTTTGTCATTTTTGTCATTTTTGTCATTTTTGTCATTTTTGTCATTTTTGTCATTTGTGTCATTTTTGTCATTATTGTCATTTTTGTCATTTTTGTCATTTTTGTCATTTTTGTCATTTTTGTCATTTTTGTCATTTTTGTCATTTTTGTCATTTTTGTCATTTTTGTCATTTTTGTCATTTTTGTCATTTTTGTCATTTTTGTCATTTTTGTCATTTTTGTCATTTTTGTCATTTTTGTCATTTTTGTCATTTTTGTCATTTTTGTCATTTTTGTCATTTTTGTCATTTTTGTCATTTTTGTCATTTTTGTCATTTTTGTCATTTTTGTCATTTTTGTCATTTTTGTCATTTTTGTCATTTTTGTCATTTTTGTCATTTTTGTCATTTTTGTCATTTTTGTCATTTTTGTCATTTTTGTCATTTTTGTCATTTTTGTCATTTTTGTCATTTTTGTCATTTTTGTCATTTTTGTCATTTTTGTCATTTTTGTCATTTTTGTCATTTTTGTCATTTTTGTCATTTTCGTCATTTTTGTCATTTTTGTCATTTTTGTCATTTTTGTCATTTTTGTCATTTTTTCATTTTTTTTTCATTTTTGTCATTTTTTCATTTTTTTTTCATTTTTGTCATTTTTGTCATTTTTGTCATTTTTGTCATTTTTGTCATTTTGTCATTTTGTCATTTTTGTCATTTTTGTCATTTTGTCATTTTTGTCATTTTTGTCATTTTTGTCATTTTTGTCATTTTTGTCATTTTTGTCATTTTTGTCATTTTTGTCATTTTTGTCATTTTTGTCATTTTTGTCATTTTGTCATTTTTGTCATTTTTGTCATTTTGTCATTTTTGTCATTTTTGTCATTTTTGTCATTTTTGTCATTTTTGTCATTTTTGTCATTTTTGTCATTTTTGTCATTTTTGTCATTTTTGTCATTTTTGTCATTTTTGTCATTTTTGTCATTTTTTGTCATTTTTGTCATTTTTGTCATTTTTGTCATTTTTGTCATTTTTGTCATTTTTGTCATTTTTGTCATTTTTGTCATTTTTGTCATTTTTGTCATTTTTGTCATTTTTGTCATTTTTGTCATTTTGTCTTGTCATTTTTGTCATTTTGTCATTTTTGTCATTTTTGTCATTTTTGTCATTTTTGTCATTTTTGTCATTTTTGTCATTTTTGTCATTTTTGTCATTTTTGTCATTTTTGTCATTTTTGTCATTTTTGTCATTTTTGTCATTTTTGTCATTTTTGTCATTTTTGTCATTTTTGTCATTTTTGTCATTTTTGTCATTTTGTCATTTTTGTCATTTTTGTCATTTTTGTCATTTTTGTCATTTTTGTCATTTTTGTCATTTTTGTCATTTTTGTCATTTTTGTCATTTTTGTCATTTTTGTCATTTTTGTCATTTTTGTCATTTTTGTCATTTTTGTCATTTTTGTCATTTTTGTCATTTTTGTCATTTTTGTCATTTTTGTCATTTTTGTCATTTTTGTCATTTTTGTCATTTTTGTCATTTTTGTCATTTTTGTCATTTTTGTCATTTTTGTCATTTTTGTCATTTTTGTCATTTTTGTCATTTTTGTCATTTTTGTCATTTTTGTCATTTTTGTCATTTTTGTCATTTTTGTCATTTTTGTCATTTTTGTCATTTTTGTCATTTTTGTTATTTTTGTCATTTTTGTCATTTTTGTTATTTTTGTCATTTTTGTCATTTTTGTCATTTTTGTCATTTTTGTCATTTTTGTCATTTTTGTCATTTTTGTCATTTTTGTCATTTTTGTCATTTTTGTCATTTTTTGTCATTTTTGTCTTTTTGTTCTCTCTCTGTGTCTCTTTTGTTCTTTTGCTCTTTCGCTCTTTTGCTCTTTTGCTCTTTTGTTCTTTTGCTCTTTTGCTCTTTTGCTCTTTTGCTCTTTTGCTCTTTTGCTCTTTTGCTCTTTTGCTCTTTTGCTCTTTTGCTCTTTTGCTCTTTTGCTCTTTGCTCTTTTGCTCTTTTGCTCTTTTGCTCTTTTGCTCTTTTGCTCTTTTGCTCTTTTGCTCTTTTGCTCTTTTGCTCTTTTGCTCTTTTGCTCTTTTGCTCTTTTGCTCTTTTGCTCTTTTGCTCTTTGCTCTTTTGCTCTTTTGCTCTTTTGCTCTTTTTTTGCTCTTTTGCTCTTTTGCTCTTTTGCTCTTTTGCTCTTTTGCTCTTTTGCTCTTTTGCTCTTTTGCTCTTTTGCTCTTTTGCTCTTTTGCTCTTTTGCTCTTTTGCTCTTTTGCTCTTTTGCTCTTTTGCTCTTTTGCTCTTTTGCTCTTTTGCTCTTTTGCTCTTTTGCTCTTTTGCTCTTTTGCTCTTTTGCTCTTTTGCTCTTTTGCTCTTTTGCTCTTTTGCTCTTTTGCTCTTTTGCTCTTTTGCTCTTTTGCTCTTTTGCTCTTTTGCTCTTTTGCTCTTTTGCTCTTTTGCTCTTTTGCTCTTTTGCTCTTTTGCTCTTTTGCTCTTTTGCTCTTTTGCTCTTTTGCTCTTTTGCTCTTTTGCTCTTTTGCTCTTTTGCTCTTTTGCTCTTTTGCTCTTTTGCTCTTTTGCTCTTTTGCTCTTTTGCTCTTTTGCTCTTTTGCTTGCTCTTTTGCTCTTTTGCTCTTTTGCTCTTTTGCTCTTTTGCTCTTTTGCTCTTTTGCTCTTTTGCTCTTTTGCTCTTTTGCTCTTTTGCTCTTTTGCTCTTTTGCTCTTTTGCTCTTTTGCTCTTTTGCTCTTTTGCTCTTTGCTCTTTTGCTCTTTTGCTCTTTTGCTCTTTTGCTCTTTTGCTCTTTTGCTCTTTTGCTCCTTTGCTCTTTTGCTCTTTTGCTCTTTTGCCCTTTTGCCCTTTTGTTCTTTTGCCCTTTTGCCCTTTTGCTCTTTTGCCCTTTTGCCCTTTTGCCCTTTTGCCCTTTTGCCCTTTTGCCCTTTTGCCCTTTTGCCCTTTTGCCCTTTTGCCCTTTTGCCCTTTTGCCCTTTTGCCCTTTTGCCCTTTTGCCCTTTTGCCCTTTTGCCCTTTTGCCCTTTTGCCCTTTTGCCCTTTTGCTCTTTTGCCATTTTGCCCTTTTGCCCTTTTGCCCTTTTTCCCTTTTTCCCTTTTTCCCTTTTGCCTTTTTGCCCTTTTGCCCTTCTGCCCTTTTGCCCTTTTGCCCTTTTGCCCTTTTGCCCTTTTGCCCTTTTGCCCTTTTGCCCTTTTGCCCTTTTGCCCTTTTGCCCTTTTGCCCTTTTGCCCTTTTGCCCTTTTGCCCTTTTGCCCTTTTGCCCTTTTGCCCTTTTGCCCTTTTGCCCTTTTGCCCTTTTGCCTTTTTCTCTTTTGCTCTTTTGCTCTTTGTCTTCGTTATTTAAGAAGCACTCATCTGCTCACTTTCAAGCCCGTCAAGATCTCAGCCCGAAAATCTGCTTTGGGACGTTTGGCTGATTCTGTTACAAGATTTGGCAGCGTTTATGTACATTACTAGCTACTTATGTACCCCGAAAAGCAAACATTTCGGTTAATTTCGCTCCTTCGTCGTTGCCTTATTTGTCGTTGTCACATGGCCAGCAGCGCCAGAAGGAAGAAAAGTCGCCGTTCCGCTGGTTGCCTACCTTCCCGGGGAAAACGAAAGGACGTCGACGAACAACAACAAGAACCCAAACACGACTCCTCGTCGGGATGCTAAAAGCAATTAGATAATTTAATAAAACTTTCTAGACAAATTATGCGAAGGTTAGTTTTCTTTAATAACATTAAAGTGGTCGAAGAAGGGGGTTTTTGCTGCTGCGAAACGGGTAATTTTATTGCGTCTCCACTAGCATGACAAAGACTTGTGCTCGGAAATTGTTCGGTGCTCTTCTGTTTCTTGGACTTGGGCCGAATGGCGTATCTGCATAGTTGTCGGGACAATAAAACTGTAGGCAGTTTTGTTCGTTAAGTTTAATGTTTATGAAAGTGCGGCAGTATCTGGATTGT